>NC_061841.1:17183381-17190881 GCF_019202785.1 Penaeus chinensis
AGTTCTTAAAACCATGAATATATAAATAAAAATATTCTACCTTAAATCCACCAGGGACATAGGTTTCATAGTCAGAGCACTTCAGAAAAAAAGATATATAATCATTTCAAACAATTAAAACCTAAAAGGGGAAAAAACAAAATAAAAGAGTATTAGACAACAGCACTACACTCTGGTTCAAAATTTGTTATACAGAAATGTGAAAAAATATAAATAAACATTAACGATGAGACGGACATGGACGATATACCCGAAAACGCTGAGTCATGCTGAAGAGGGCCGGAGTGAAGTCGGAGAAAGAAGATTCACAATGGACGGATGGCACTAGAGGTGCGCTACATTTTCCAAAAACATTAATTTTGAATGGGGAGAAGTGAAACTTACAGCATTCAAGTTCATCTGAGTTATCTGGGCACTCAATCTGACCATTGCAACGGGATGTTATGTTGATGCATGTTCCATCCCGACACGTAAACTCCTCACTGGTGCAGTTTCGTCCTTCATTTGCTAGCGGAAGTCAGGCATATCAAATTTTTGTTGGTATTTTTGTTAAAATACCTGACAATGCAACACCAAAAACAAATATGAAAATACAGAGCATGGCGCAGAAAATGATAAGAGGAAAAACGCATATATATAATAACTCTATCTCATCAAAATCCAGTGATTAGAGACCCATTTCAGCTTACACATAACAGTCCATATGCATTTCACTGTAAATATGGGGTATAGGCGATAGTTGCACACAAAAAATTAGGTAAATAGAACACAAAGAGGAATCAAAACACAGAACTGAATAAGAAAATGAAACATCTTATAATATGAAAGGATCACGTAAAACCTGGCCCCAGCTATCAGTCAGGGAGACCATGGTATTAACCTGAATCATTGTTTTCCATTTAAAAATAAAAACAGTATGTTATAAAAAACTAACAGTACATGATGAAATAAATCCTTTTGGACATACCACAAGCAAAGGGCTCATCAGAGCCATCCAAGCAGTCTGAATAACCATCACAATATTGCAGACTGGAGATGCAAAGGCCACCATCGCACATGAAGCCATTTTCGGGGCAGGGAGCTGAGCAAGACAAGCAGCAGACGTGCAACAATGAGCGTGCAAGCAAGAATTTAAAAGCTACTTTCCTACTGTTAACTACTATTTCATTCACGATTATCTTGAGCTTTTAATCAAGCAATATGCCTACAGTGTAGGGCATATCTTTTTAAAGAGAGTTTTATGTTTATGTATATCATTCATATCAAAACTCACATTTCACTCACAACAGCCAAAGTAAAAACCAAGAAAGCACACACAAGAGTTGCTAGGTGTGACAATGTTTCTGCACCAAATGTGAAGCTTTTCCTGTTAATGTGTCTTAAAGTGTATATTTTCCTTTCTATTAAAAGCAACAAAAAGTACATTATAGAGCCTAATACTAACCTTACTCATTGAGATGTCTGACATTTAAAAGCAGAAAAGAATGAAGGCATGAAAGATGTGAAATTCACTTACGGCAATCACGTTCGTCAGAATTGTCATAAGGACAGTCCAGTTTGCCATCACAACGTAGTCTGCGGTCAATACACTCAGCATCATCACACTGCCATTCCGTTACAGAATTGCAAGCTAAGGGGGTAGTAAGAGAGACAGGAGTTGTTATTTTGTTAGTAAGACGGGAAAAATAAGAACAGTCGGACTAGATATTATGCATACAGAAAGTTTTAGTATTGGTATATAATAAGAAATTTGAAAAAGAGATACAAACTATCATTAAATGGTTATTATGTTAAAGGACAAGGACTATTAAAATTTGTGTTCCTTCAAGTTAGTAAGACAAAAATCATATGAAAAGGAAAATTAATTTATCTCTATCTAAAAGTTTCCAATAAAATATAAATAAACCAGTAATCTCAATAAGAAATTAAAACAGAACTATTGTGGCAAAGAAAATTGAGGTAATTCTGCGTAGAAAATATTTTCAATATAAAGCACTGTAAAAAGTGGCAAAAGTGAATGTAATTTGATTAATCAAAACTATACATTGTTAAGTTCTCTTAATCTACTATGATAAGGAATCTTCAAAATTTCTTAAACAGATTCATTATGCAATTGATCAGAGTAGAATCCTTTTATCAGTAAAGTTGACTGGAAAATTGTTAATAAAGAATTCAGTGTGCACATTTCATATGATAATTATATGGGTTAAATATACAACACAGAAGGACACATACACAAGATAAGGGGAATACATTAAAATGGCTTATATACATTATCTAACTACTCTATCTACTTCAATAGCAAAATCCCACAATCATGAAGGTTATGCGTAAACATTCACCAAATAGATTTAGGAAAATAGATGTCAATATGTTACACCCAGCATCAGTAACTGCAGAGAATTCCCATCACACCTTATTTCACTGTTATAAATGGCTTGGCCCTGCATGTTACATTTTTGGAAACCTCACATAAAATATAAAAGATACCATATTTGTTGTAAAAATAACGCACAAAACAGAGACATGAGTATTAACACTTTTAACTCTGACATAAAAGGCCACAGTCACATTAAGAGAAAATACAGAACAGCAGAAACCACATCAACAAAAACAGGACTACAGCTTTAAGGAAGAAATGAAAAATCAAAACATTTATATATATATATATATATATATATAATATTAATATCATATTATATTTGAATATATCATATATATATTATAAATATATAATGCATATAGATATATAGATAGATTGATAGATAGATAGATAGATAGACAGATTGATAGATAGACAGATATAGAAATAGATAGATAGATATTCATATATTTATATATATCTATATGTATGTATGTATCTATCTATCTATCTATCTATCTATCTATCTATCTATCTATCTATATATATATCTATCTCTCTCTCTATATTTATAAATATATATATATATATATATGGATTTATATATTGGTCTTCCATCTTCCACTGTTTTAAACTATTTTGTTTCTCTTTTATTGCTTTCTCCTCTGTTTACATCATCAGAGAAGGCATTCATATTTTAAATGAGCCATTCAAAAAAAAATCAAAAGCATATTCGGAGAATCCTTTTTCTTCAAACTTCTTTCACTTAACAATATAGTTATGGTGATTTAGGCTCTTTCAGTTAAACAACATTATGCAGTGGTAGAGCAAACTGTATCTAAGTCAAATAAAAAAAAAAAAAAAAAAAAAGAAGAAGAAAAGAAAAAGAGAAAGAAAAAAGAAAAATTACATGGTTCCCTTTATGAATTCGATAATTCAACTATATATGATCTTTCGATATCTCTTCTTTTCAGAAAAGCTGGGGACGGTAAAATCTATATCCTTAATCACAGGATATGAAATGTAATCATATAGATATATAGACCTACCTCACATAGCAATTCTATTTCCAAAGAACTTTATTCCACTGTACAATGATTTTACCAACAAAACCAATTATTCTGCAGTATTTAACATGGCTCTGTATGAGATATTTCTTTTAATTATACATCCCAAGGATAAAAACAGAGAAAACAAGGGAAATCCACATATGAAGCCTTACACATACAAAGCACAAACATACACACTCACCCAAAATATAACTTAACCCTAAAAAAACAAACATAGTTTATATTCATTTAGATATATTTTAAAATGGAAAGCAATGCACCACTACAAAGCTTCTTGCCCCGCTGCCTACTGAAATTACATAATGTATATATAACTCACACGAGCAGCCCCATTCGTCGGAACCGTCTCTACAGTAGCTATGACCATCACATACAAGGTAGCTTGGAATGCATATTCCATCAGCACATTGGAACTCTCCTTCTGGGCATTGTGCTGAGATATGGTTTTGTATTAGCCTCATGCTGTTCACTACAGAGACAATTTATCTGGTATATGAAACAAATATACACTGGAAATCTTAACTTAACTCATACAATGCATACATACATACACAAAAGTTGATGATGTTGGACAACTTCATTAATTGTATATCAAAGAGAAAGAGCAGAAAGAGTGAGAAAGAGAAAGAAAGAAAGTGAGAGAGAGAGAGAAAGAGAGAGAGAGAGAGAGAGAGAGAGAGAGAGAGAGAGAGAGAGAGAGAGAGAGAGAGAGAGAGAGAGAGAGAGAGAGAGAGAGAGAAAGAGAAAGAGAAAGAGAAAGAGAAAGAGAGAGAGAGAGAGAGAGAGAGAGAGAGAGAGAGAGAGAGAGAGAGAGAGAGAGTTAGAGAGAGAGAGAGAGAGAGAGAGAGAGAGAGAGAGAGAGAGAGAGAGAGAGAGAGAGAGAGAGAGAGATAGAGAGAGAGAGAGAGAGAATAATAAATGTTTAGTGACACTAACATAAATTTACAGTTAAAATTTATAAATCTGGACTTTGATGTAGATGTTAAATGCTGAGCATCATTCTCCAGTTTCATACCTTATTAACCATTTAACTGCTTCCTCATGTTGAATTATAGATTATTAAAGATAGTCATCATCTCAAAACAAAATGTTTGCAGCATCAGAGTAAATGCACCCCACTGATGCCAACAGGAACACTCTAACAATTTCTGATTTCAAAACAGGTTGTCCTTACTTTACCAAAAATCCAATGGAACTTGTTAGACTCCTTTTCCTTTTGGGTTTATCATCAATTTGAAAACTAGCAATTTCAGGCAAAGGGGAAATTCAATAAGATTTGTTACATCATTTCCTGTTGTAGTCTGAATGTGTAAAAAATTTAACTTTGACAAAAAGCGTCTTGAGAAAAAATGATAAAGCAGTTAAATGGCAAATGATAAACTATATCTCTCATAATAATGTTACTCACCATTATACTCTTTTTTTTTCAAAATATATAGCATTCTAGTCAATGCTAAAGACAAACCTGTCATAGACATTTCAAAAAATCTCTTAAACTCTTTCACACAAAAGCTTTAAGCCACAAATGTGAAACTGCTTGAGCTCACAATACTTTGACAAAAAAATAACGACTCACAGGGCGGAGAACAGTTATTTTCATCTGACCCATCACGACAGTAAGGTCTCCCATCACACACCAGGCTCTTTGGGATGCAGGTGCCATCATCAAGGCAGGCAAACTCTTCTGGCATGCAAGCTACAGGTGCAAGCAATATCATTTGACAACACAAAGGTAATCAATTACCCATTTTCAATTTAACATAATATTGCTCTACACGTATTTTTTTTTCTTTATTGTGGTTTTGTAGATAATCGTAACACATGAACAGAAAATCTAGTTGACCAAATCAAGAATAAAAAGTAAACAAAGTAAATCTGATCTTGAATCTGCATAAAAAATTTATTAGAAAGATTTAGATGCCCTACATTCAAAATAAGACAATATCAATGTTTAAAGCCAAGCACAGTCAAAGCAAAAGCATGCAAGGGTTAACCAAATTATACGTTAACTCATGGAGCTGAATATTTTACTATATCTCTAACTCATGAAGAAAAAACATGAATTTGAAGAAAAAATTATTAATCAGTTAGTTACATGAAAAGTGAGTGACAGTAATTTGTAATCTAAACATAAACTTTTTGCACATCTTATACCAGCTTTTCTCCTCATATATAACTTTTATGAAATACTGATTTAGAAAACTCCTCAAACTAATGAAATATAACCTTATCAAGATGATTAAAGAAAAATCCATTTTACATTTCCAAATGTAAAATTTATAGTTCTATAACATTACCATGATTTCAGCTGCTGTTGTAATAATCTTTAACCATTAATGAAATGTCTACAATAAGGTATTGAAACACATTCTTAAATGTTCAAGATACATTACCATCAAATCAAAATAAATCTTCAAACTTTAATAAAGGAAACACAAAAGAAATTTATCATTTGATATATAGATATACATACCCAATCAAAACAAATCTTCATAATAAAATGGTTCTAAGATTGCTAACATGTAATATTCATTCATCATTTTTTTTTAATGGTAGTTCAAGTTCACTTTTTATATTTTGATTGGCTATATTTATTCTTTGATAGTTCAGATACTTCTATGTTAGTTGAATCTACTCATGCAAGGAAGAAAAATAATGTGAAATAATAGGTTTATGCAACTATAAAACTTACAGTAACCAATGGATCCATATGAACATGTCTATAAGCTGCTTATTATTAAGTGATTTTATTTATTCATTTACAACAACAGTAGATTAAACAAACAAAAATTGATTTTATATTTTAAAAAATGAAAATTTTCACATACAGCATATCCCATAACAAAGTCAAGAGATTAACCTTCTGTGAGTAAGATGTTCTCAAATCATTCTGTCTTTGATGTATGTATGTATGTGTATGTGTGTATGTATACATATATATATATATATATATATAAATATATATATACATATATATATACTATATATATATATATATATATGTATATATATGTGTATATATATATGTGTGTATATATATATGTGTGTATATATATATGTGTGTATATATATGTATATATATGTATATATGTATATATGTATATATGTATATATATACTTATATAATATGTGTGTGTGTGTGTGTGTGTGTGTGTGTGTGTGTGTGTGTGTGTGTGTGTGTGTGTGTGTGTGTGTGTGTGTGTGTGTGTGTGTGTACATATATATACACAAATACATATACATATATATACATATATACATATGCATATGCAGAGACATAGACATATACATATACATATATACATGTATACACATATATATACATATCCAGACATACATATATATACATACATATACATATACATACATATATATAAGTATATGTATGTGTATATATACATATACATATATAAACATATACATGTCTATGTGTATATATATACATATACACATATATATAAATATATATATATATTTATATATATATATTTATATATAAATATATATACACACACATATATATATATATACATACACAAATATATATATACATATATACATACATGCATACATACATACATAAGTATATATATATATTAGTATCTATAATTATATTTATATTTATATTTATATCTATATTCATAATTATATACATATTCCTATATATAAATATAAACACACTTTGTTACAAGGAACATCTCTGAAAACAGGGCAGCTTATAAACACATACTTATGGCAATTCAATTCAATATATTATTTAAATAACATAAAATGAAACAGTTATGCCACATTCGGAACTCCTTGTCCATCAAGTTCGAGAGAATGGAACCCCTAGTTTAACATTCTGGACAAGTTGTCCATCTCATCCATCTTGCCCTGCTTTGCAGCCTGGCGAGCACAACATGATGACATCACAATAGCATTTGTATGTAAACAATGGCAGTTGCAGGCAATCATAAGATACTGAGAGGTAATTTTACTGTTATCAAAGACAGTTGCAGGTGAGTTATCTATGTATCAGAGGAGTTACAAAACTTAAGCAGCACGTAAAATAAAAGCAGCCTGCAT
>NC_061841.1:17203381-17205881 GCF_019202785.1 Penaeus chinensis
ACATATATCAATGAAAGTATCTAACTGCATCATTTTTAACAAACCAGGTACGCAGTTCTCTTCATCTGAACGGTCAATGCACTGAGGTGTTCTGTCACATCTCTGATAGCCTGGGATACAATCACCGTTCCTGCAAGTCCACTCATCAGGACCACAAGCTAAGTGATATAGATGAAAACTCATCCGTGTGAACAGTACTGTTTTTTAAAATTTCCCATTTGAGCTAACACACTTAAAACAATTATGTAACTAAAACACAGTGTCTACTTAGGCTGTCTATATGTAAATTATAAGTTTCAATATTCTAATGTAATAAAACTTATCTTCTGAAATTACTTATGTACAAAAACATATATTTATACCCGATTATTTGTTGTAACATTCATCAACAAACCATTTATCACAAATTACAGAGAAAACCAACCAGGTACGCAGTTCTCTTCATCTGAACGGTCAATGCACTGAGGTGTTCTGTCACATCTCTGATAGCCTGGGATACAATCACCGTTCCTGCAAGTCCACTCATCAGGACCACAAGCTAAGTGATATAGACGAAAACCTATCCATGTAAACTGTACTGTTTTTTAAAATTTCCCATTTGAGCTAACACACTTAAAACAATTATGTTACATAGCACAAACAAAAAAAGTCTTAAATCTACAGTACTCTATAAATATTAATTTCACCAAGTTTTAAGATACAGGATTCACTCATATATTCAAAACACTGTCATATACAAAATGTTTATGTTTTTTGTATATTTGGAAATTACTTTGTATTTAAGCAGTTTTATCAAGTGCAATAGAATCCTTTTAGATTATGGAATTATTACAAACAAAACACACAAAAAACAGTCTTTTGAATCCTCTAGTTTACAATCCCAATTTATTTTATCTAACCCAACTCCTTTCCCCAATTACAGCAAAAAATTCCATACACTGTTCTTCTCCTACTAGTGTAAAAAGGACCACTAATGATTAATCTATATGCAACACAGTCTACATGTAGAGCTTAAAACAGTAACAAAAAAAAAAAAAAAAAATACACAGTTAAACATTTGTACTTGTTAATGTGAATGTGAGGTTATTCAGTAGATACTACAACAGTCTCTTGGTTTGAAAATGAGGATAAAAGAATTATAATACAACAAATTTTTGAACATTGGCTTTTTATGACATAAACTACTGTAGTTCTTGTAAAAGTGCTTCTGTGTTTAAATTAATTACACATATGCATAACACTCTTCTTAACTAGTAATTGAAATGCTGGCTTCCCTTTTGATAAGTCCTCAATTTCAAGCCATGAAAATCTATCCTTTCAATACCCATGAAAGGGTATGGAATCAGACTACAAGAACATATATTAATAGTACTTGGCACTATCATCTAGTAGCATATCTTCACCTCAAAGCATGCTTACCTTTACAGTCAAGTTCATCAGTGTAGTCTCGACAGTCATCTCGACCGTCACATCTTGCCTCTATTGGTATGCATGAAAGATCTCCACACATCCACTCCAATGGACCACACACTACATGCAAATAAGCATTACATGCAAATAAGCATTACATGCAAATACTATTTTCTAGGTTTATAATTTATGTTAGTAAACAAAGTAAAATAATTTGCTGTAAATCTACCTATAAAATGTTTCTCAGCCAGAAAATTTGTAAGATGGATATTGTATACTTCTTACATGTCAGAGGGATTTTTATACCTTCTAAAAGAGGAATATTACTAAAGCTAATTGTGCAAATATAAAAAGTTTTCCTCTGATCTAAGACCTAAACAAATATGTTCTATGATTCTTTGGATTAATCTTTTCCAAATTCTGTATGGGAGATATTAGAATTTTTTGCTACAGCCATTATTTTAGTTTATATCTTTTAAATATTATCAATAGATAAAGGAATAATAATTTAATAATGATATCCTATTCATAATAAATATCCCAAGCTCACATTTTCTTTTATCCAAAAGGGGGAGAAATTACAATTTCTACATGGCCTTTTGTATGAATAATACATGTTCTTTGATGACTCCCATCAATGTACAAATCAAATCACATGTGGTCCAATTATTCTATCAGTCCCACAAAATCTTCCCATCACAGGATCCCCTTACCTGCACAGTTATCTTCATCAGAATAGTCTGGGCAGTCAAAAGCACCATTGCATCGTGCTGTACTTGGTATGCATGATAGATCCCCACAAGTCCATTCAGATGAACTGCATACTGCATGCAAGGTAAACACCAATGGCTAGCAATACTATCAACTTACAATCAAATTATTAACATTTTTATGGCAACAAGAAGGGATAGAAATACAATTTTGAGCAGTAAGAATTCATATGGTCTACGAAAAAATGCAGTGAAATTTCACAAACTATGCTGGAAACCTTTTACTACATGCATAAAAATAATCATGAAGTGTTTCATAATAAGCTACAGCAGGCATAATTGTTTTGGTTAGTAATTATAAATGAAAGCATTCGATCAAC
>NC_061841.1:17210881-17215881 GCF_019202785.1 Penaeus chinensis
CGTGCGTGTCCGTGTGTGAATGGGCGTGCGTGGCCGTGTGTGAATGGGCGTGCGTGGCCGTGTGTGAATGGGCGTGCGTGTCCGTGTGTGAATGGGCGTGTGCGTGTCCGTGTGTGAATGAGCGTGCATGTACGTGCGTCCACAGGTATGCATATGCGTGCGTTCGTCTGCATGTACAAACGTGCGTGTATCTGCGTGTGTTTCTACTCCAAAAGAAGAAGCCAACAGTAACAGAAACAGGAACGACATAATATGCTGTAGGTTGGTCACGTGACACGGCCCACAAGCTAAAAACCCAGCGTGAGGGCTGCTGCTCTCCCGAAACGCTACTTCAAACTAGCCCACGGACTGAAGGGAAAAATTACCCCAAAAAACATGTGTGCATGTGTATGCTTGTGTGCATGCGTGCGTCTGTATGTTTCTGCATACATGTGTGGTGTACGTATGTACTCAAGTGCATATTTGTGCGGACGAGTGCATGTGAGAGTGTACACAAACTCAAGTAACACCGGACAGAGTTAGCGGGAGGTGTAGGCCTTCCCGAGAACTCACACCTACATCCGTAGCGGAGAAGAGGGTTGTCTACAATTGCAGAAAACTACCTGTCCTACTTCCGCTGCCGGGCGAGTGTCCACACAAACACACCTCGGGGCCTTTCTGCTTCTTTTTATGCTCCAAATATGTGCACACGTTTAGCATTTTGCAAGACAGAGGATTAAGTTTATAAAATAATATTGTTAGTGTACTCGGAAAAATATTTTTTTTACGCAATGATTATTAATTTATAAGCATATTTAGTCTTAATCAACTTATTCAGTCAGTGGGGGCATTGTGGTTATTATTTGAATCATGGAAGATCAGTAAATACATGCAAGGGAAATCAGATATGTAGATATGTCATTTACATAAATCGCAAGAAGTGATGATTTATTGAATAAGAAAAATAAATCAAAATTGTAAGATATTGAATGAGCAGTGCATAGAAGGAAAATTTAGGCTAAATAAAGCAAGTAAGCACACAAAGTCAACAACACAGAAAAAGCTGTAAAACTTAATGATGATGATGGCAAAAGTTATAAGTACAAATTTAAAAATATTTGTAATTGTGATATGGCATCTAAAATCACACACAAAAAAATAAAATTATTTAAGAAGAGCTATATGAAACAGACCAATATAACAAGAATTATCACATAATTACACTGAACATACTTATAAATCGACTTCTACCTTCATAAGGTCGGGGAAAAATATAAAACAAAACCCGACCTACGCGCCTCCTTCTCTACAAACCAAAGTGGCATCAGAATCATACTCGAAATAACGTAATACCAGAGTGTACTCAGATATTGCCTCGAAATATACTCACGACAGTTGACTTCCTCGTCTGAGCCATCGTCACAGTCCTTAATTCCGTCGCAGCGCTTCTCCGGCGTGATGCACATGCCACTGATGCACTCGAAGTTAGGGGGCTCGCATGCTGAGTGAGGTAGCGGCGGGTTCAAGCTTACTCTTTTGCTGACACGCGCTTTAAACTCTCGCTTAATATATATATATATATATATATATATATATATATATATATATACATATATATATATATATATGTATGTATGTATATATATCCTTTGTCTTCTCTTTTAAAGGGTGGAGAGAGCTAATGCTTTTTCTTTCTTTCTGTTTATCATTCTAATCATGACACCCTTCTTGTTGGAAGCAAAGGTAAGCTAAACTTAGAAGCAAGAGTTTAAAGAAGTAATTGACAAAAAGAACTGCATCCCGTGTTGCACTACCCTTTTAAGCTAACCATAGATAAACTAAAAACGTTCAGCGTGCAGCAGTGTTAATAAAACAAATGATAGACTACGGCTTCAATGATAAAGACATAAAAACAAAATTAGAGCAATATATATATATATATATATATATATATATGTATATAGTGTACATAATCCACAATAAGTGGAACATAAAGGACTGACCACTAAAGACATCAGGCAGCTGACACTAACATGCATCTACTCGCCTTCTTTATTTCATTTCATATCTCAGAGACGAAACATGTCTTATCAAGCAAAATAAATCTTTCAATGCCATAGTACCTAACTTCCCCGTCAGCTCGGAATGGAATGGGCATGCAAAGATTTATTTTCAGAGCATAGAGCTCTTTAGGAAGCATAGAGCTAAAATATAACGAACAATCTCTTTCTCTTTTATACTGAGTAGGTTTTTTTGAATTACCATGAAAGATGATATATTCATGCTCTTTTCTCATGTCTAAAAAACGCTCATACGCTTTGGGCTTCAAAAAATTTAAGCAACATGAATACCATAGATACCTGAATACCATCCAAGTTGTTATAATACTGGAAACCTCACTATCCCGAGCTCAAGATCCTTAGGGTACACTCTAAAGTGCTCCAAATACCGTAGGATTTAGGTCAACCTTTGTACAAAAATGTGTGAGACTGAAATATATATTTTTTTCTCTCTTTCTTTCTTTCATTGTATTAGCGTGTTCATATTCCGTGCTCGATCAATAGAATTTAAGGTGCTACACAATGGCTAAGCTTTAATAATAATATATCTACACAAAATATTTAAACACATTAGTTTTAAACTAAAGTACACAAAAAAGTGCTACAAAATATGCAACATATACATCTATCAAACTGCATATCACTAATTCAAAATCTTCACTAGCTTCTTTTGAAGAAAATGGGAAACTTTACCTGCCACTGCATATTGCAATTGATTCGAAGGGACTCTTCGAGAACTTTAAGAGAAAAATGATCTGTCTACCTCTACGTCTCGAGCGGAAAAACCATGATACCCGGTCCTCTCAAGGCAAAATATACAGTGATATACGAACGGCAGAGTGGGTGGGCATTCATCGCCTGTCTATAGCGACCAACCTTTGTGTCTGTGATTCTCTCGCACCCAGTGACGTAATAATAATAATTATAATAATAATAATAATAATAATAATAATAATAATAATAATAATAATAATAATAATAGTAATAATGATAATAATTATAATAATAATAATAATAATAATAATAATAATAATAATAATAATAATAATAATAATAATAAATCATGGTTCTTAAAACTCACCAAGAAAACAAAAAACAATTCCTATGTATATTTTTTTCTAACTCATCAGCCTATCAGCAACTGGGAAAAAAAATCATCGTTCTTTTATCTCCAGATTTCGTGACGCAGATATAACATCCGTCCCTATACAGAAAGTGGCAAACGACCACAGTCATGCAACCATTACTCTCCATGCAATTTATTTTGAGAGGAGGAACGCCTGCCCTTCCGCATTCCGCCAACAAGCCCTAGAATAAACCTCTGACATGACAAAAAATCTGAATCTGACAAAAATATTTGCCTCAATGCCTCTTTGATATGACAGAAATCAGTGTGAACTCTCAAGGAATTCGTACAGAGAGTTTGGTGTACAAATTCGTATATAAGTCGTGCTTTCTGCACCGGGGCTAATGATGGCACGAATAATAAAGTCTATAGGAAATGTCTACAACAAATAAACATTTTCCGTTTAAACTTACAATAGGTATCATTGTCATAATCGTAATATCATTTCTTTTATTTTGGGGTTTCAGCGGTTGACAGCGACGGGATTAAAATACCTATTCTGTCCCCGAGACCTAAACAACTCCAGCCATTATTTAGCTGTTTTACGAGCCTACACGCCGCTGTAACACACATATCTTCACTAAACCTCTACGTGACCTAAACCCCACACAAGTTTATCCTCACTTCATAAAGACTGAAATGGCGCGAAACAAGGCTAGGTTAGGTTAGTTTTGTTCTTCTTCTTTTTTGGTTCGTTTGATTTTTTTTTTTTTTTGACACCCTACCTCACTACCACTTGATCTATCCTACGGTAATATAATCTACTTCATCCTTTCGTTATCTACAAATGTGTATTTTTTTAGCGACACAAATTAGTTATCTACATTTTTTTTCTCTCTCTCTCTACGTTTCCCACACTGCATATCAAAACCTTTGAGAGGAACACAGGAATGGCGCAGGCTTCGGAACGGCACGACAGTACTTACGGCAGAAGGCTTCGTCCTCGCCGTTGGGACAGTCCTGAATGTAATCGCACCGACGGAAGCTGTCAACGCAACTTCCGTCTTTGCATGTGAATTCGTCAGAACGGCAAGGTACTGTTGGGGGGAGAGAAAAAAAGAGAGTTAGTTTATCATTATCATTATCATTACCATTGGCATTGTCACTGCCATTATTATTTTCATCATCAGTATCTTTATCACCAAAATCACAGTTATGATCCTCCTCCTATTATTATTATTATTACTCCTCCTCCTCCTCCTCCTCCTCCTCATCATCATCATCATCATCATCATCATCATCATCATCATCATCATCATCATCATCATCATCATCATCATCATCATCATCATCATCATCACCATTATCACCATCATCACTATCCTTATTATTATCATCATCGTCATCGCAATAAACAACATTTTTCTTTTTTGTTGTTGCCATCTATTTCATTAGAGAGAATAAGCAAGAAAAGAGACTGAGAAAGACGTATAGAAAGGTATACAGACAGACTGAGAAATATACAAACATAAAGTGGAAGAGAGGGAGAGCAAATACAAGAAAAAGAAAGGAAAAAATACAGAGAGAAGCAATGAGAGAGAGGAAATAACGAGACAAGAAAATGAATGCACAGCACAGTTTCTAAGTACGATAAACGTGTCGTAGTTTTTAACTAAAACAACAATTTCTTTGTACTTTAGTAAACAAAGACTTACTGACCAAAGTAATTAAAACTTTGGTTGTAAATTGTACCCAACACAAATAATAAATTGCACTTTAACCAGATATATAGTCATGCATACATCCTCTCATTCATATGCAAATATGTGCATGTGTATGTGTATGTGTATGTGTATGTGTATGTGTATGTGTATGTGTATGTGTATGTGTATGTG
>NC_061841.1:17218381-17220881 GCF_019202785.1 Penaeus chinensis
GTTGGCACTTTGTGAGCCTTCTCTCTTCTGTAGAGCCGACACTATACAATCTGGACAAATGGCACGGTTTTCTTTTACTTTTCATTTTTTTTTTTCTTTATACAAGCGCTCCCTGGCCCTGGATGATTGTTCTGGGGCGGTTTGCAATTTTTATATGCGGGGTCCTATCATACATCTTTTTCATTACAAGTTTTGTTTGTCTATTTATCTTTTATTATTATTATTATTATTATTATTCATAACACGGATATAGCTTTTTCCTCACAACTGAGTTTTTTTTTCTCTCTTTTATATCAATATATACTCACACCCACGGCCGCCAGTATCAAATATTTACTCATACAGAGTGGCTCTCTTTCCTAACCTTTAAGCTAGAGGGGTTGGGGGGGGGAGGGGAGCTCCATTTACTGAAAGATAACGCAACGTCATAATTAATAGTCAACTCTTAAGTTACCCCTTTAGCCTTTCAAAGGGCAGGTTTTCTTTGAAAAAAGAAATCGTCGAATGTACACATCCTGTTCATTAATGTGGAAAAGTTCATGCATATTCAAGGGCCAAATTGTGGTATCAGGAGGCCGACAGATGAAGCGCACATATCACGTGACACGGCATGACACACGAGCCAAAGGTCAGGGCTTGACACCACCCACGAAACATGCCTCCTTTTTTCCCCGCCCCCGCGCCATCCTCTATAGAAATTCCCCGCTTGTCCCTCCCTGTGTCACGCCGCCGTCACCCTAGACGAGAGCCGTCCCATGAGGTGGGCGGGGCGCAGGGAGGCCACGGGATTACATACTTCAAGCCAACGACCATAAATCCGTCTCTAACACTCGTCCTCCTCCTTCTCCTTCTCTCCTCCCCCTTCTACTCCCCTTCTGCTTCTCCTTTGGTCTTCAAGTACCGGCACTTCCCTCTTCTTTTCTTGAGTCTCCCTCTACATAAGCCACTTCCACGCCGCACAAGGGTCTCCGCGCCTGCTTCTAATTTTCTTGTTAATCTAAAGGCGTTTTCTTTCTGTCTCGGAGACATGTGCGACGTTACGCTGTGTGCCTGGCTGTTATTAATATTTTTTCTGCTTCGTGTATGTGAGCTTTTTTATTTGCATCTCTTTGATTCTGCTTATCCTTCCAGCTTTCCTTGTCGCCTTGATGCGTTATTCTCACAGTCCAGTTCTACAAGTATCTTTCTTTCTTTATTTCCCTCTCTCTCGCTCTCTCGCTCTCTCGCTCTTGCTCTTGCTCTCGCTCTCTCTAAATGCCTTTTTATCCTTATCCTTGTCTTCATCATTCCCTTTTCCCTATATTTCTTCCCTTATCCTCTCTCTTTCTTCTCTTCTGTCCTTCTCTCTCCCTGTGCCTCTTTTCATAGCCACTTTCCAGTCCCTTTTCTTCTCCCTCTCTTTTTTTCTCCCAGTCTCCCTTTCCTTTTCCCCGTTTCTCCCTCTCCGTGTCTATCTTCTCCTCACTTTTCCTTCCTCCCCCCCCCCCCCTCTATCCTTCCCATCATTCTTCCCCCCCTCCCCCTCCCCCTCCCCCCTCCCCCCTCCCCCCCTCCCCACCTCGGACATCCTCTCCGCCGTAGGCACCCCCCCCCCCCCTTACAACGCGTGCGTCGGCAGTCCGTGGCCGCAGTTGCCGCCCAGCCTCCAAGGCCGTGCCGCACGACCCCCGAAAGCCTGGAACAGCTGCGTGGCACTGACGCGGCAGCTGGGAAGTGGTCGGGTTACCTGGAATGCGGCGCTGCGGAGCCTGAGACCCGGCAGCGGGGTTCGTATACACGCGCGCACACGGCGAATACATAAAATGCGGACACACATACACATAAAACATTGGCGTCAAACATGTACAGACATGTACGCATGGTAGAAGGGAGAGTTAAGTTGTCTTATTTTTTTCTGGATCTCTTTCTCTAACTCTGACACTCTGTTTCTGTCTCTCTTTCACTCACTCATTCTGTCTCTCTCTCTCTCTTATTTACTCTCTCCCACACTCTCTCCCTCTCCCTCCCTTCCTCCTTTCCTTCCTTCCTCCCTTCTTTCCTTCCTCCCCCCCTCCTTCCCTCCCTCCTTCCCTCTCTTCCTCCCTCCCTCCTTCCTTCCCTTCCTCTCTCCCTCCTTCCCTTCCTTCCTTCCTTCCCTCCCTTCCTTCCTTCCCTCCCTCTCTCCCTCCCTTCCTCCCTCCCTCTCTTCCTCCCTTCCTCCTTCCCTCCCTTCCTCTCTATCACAACCTTTCTCATTATCTTCCACTCCTCTCCCTCTTCTCCCAATACCCCCCAACTCCCCCTCCCCCTCCCCCTTTATCGCCCCCCCCCCCAGCCGATCGTGCCCTGCCGTTCACCACACCTTATATTCGTCATGTACCTGTGATCTTGCATGACTCAACTGCATGACACAATGCAGCCTTCTCATTTTCAGCGCGGTTGAGCGATTTCGTTAACCTCTAAAAACAAATACAGTTTAAAAAGGAGGTGTTCTTCTTTATCTTTTTTTTTTTTATCTTTT
>NC_061841.1:17255881-17268381 GCF_019202785.1 Penaeus chinensis
CAACGTTAAATTGAATCGAGTTAGTCTCCGAATCGCTTTGCGTACAAATCGCACCAAAGAGAACATTACAGAGGGCGCTTGTAGCAGAATCAGGAGTCGGGTTGTAGGACAGACAGAGGAGTCTGGGTGAGTGTCGTAGGGGAAATACAAGAGAACCTCAGTCTGCTTTCCCACTTTAAGGCTACAATAATGCGGACGAACAGTCTCGCCAAACACAATCATTCGCCGTTTCAGAAGCTACTGAAAACACACCCGAAACACGTGTTAGTATACAGCGATGGCAACAGGCGGTCATGAAAAGGGAAGGCGCAATAATAAAGCCAAAGAGGCGGGGAACATGACCTGAAACCATGAAGCAGCGCAATAATAGTGAGAATACTAAACGGGGGACTTATTTACCGCTGGAGCCGCACCCGGCCTCGTCCTCTCCTCCGGGACACTCCCTCACATCGTCACAGAAACAGGCGTAGGTCGTGCCATCGTCACACGTCCTGGGTCCCTGGTCGTCCGAACGACACGTTGGTCGTGCTATGGATAACGTTCGTTCACTTTCTTAATGTGCTGGGAGCTTTTCCCTTCGTTTGCTTTATATCGCTGTATCTACATTTTTTTTTTTTTTCAGACATCGTAAATGCAAACTCCCTTCCTTTATGATCATGAGCAAGGCCAACAGAATACAAGGTCTGTTCACGTCTGTTGTTTCAAAATTGGTTATCTTCTGTGCACCTGGGTTGTGACGTCACAATCAGTGACTCGAGTCGCTTCACTTATAATCTTTTGGGCAGCACTACAATAAATGCGTTCTATACATATAGTAAATACGATCTTCCCGCATTTAGGTTTTTCTTCTTAAACCCTTACGGATGAATGGCGATGAAAATTACTTTTTAAGTATCTTTTTACTTACTATTTTACGTCTGTAACCATCAATTGCACTCCCGCTGACGTCATCACCCGTGCGAACTGAGGGGAAATGACCTTGTATTCTCTTGACCTTGATCACAGGACTCCCTGGCGCTTTATCAATACTGTAACACCAATTTGCATACTTTCCGTTCTCATGCACACTCGTTACAACTCACAACTCGGGAAAAAGAATCTAGCATTCAGTGCGTTGAATGTTGAGTGCGAAATGTGTTCAAAGAATACTCCTTTCAGAATTCATTCAAATACACACATGGAAACACATGCGTCTCTATCTATCTATCTATCACTTATTCATACATACATATAATATATATATATGTGTGTGTGTGTGTGTGTGTGTGTGTGTGTGTGTGTGTGTGTGTGTGTGTGTGTGTGTGTGTGTGTGTGTGTGTGTACACATAGGCCTTTTTGTAGCATATCTGAAACCCCTAACATTTTGATACATTGTCACACACGTTTATCCTTTACGCTCACATTGGAACCTGTTGAAATATCTCTTCGTTTTTGTAGCCTCTAAAACTGCTGGGAAAATACTTCAGCTTTCCATGCGAGGAACATAGGAGGGTGTGATAAAAGAAAATAACAACTGGTTTGTCTGAATCTAAAAATATCTGAAAGTTTCCACACCTTTGATAACCCAAGAGGAGTGTCTAATTCATAATTGGTCGCAAGGTATGCGGGTATTTTTTCCATTTTACTTAAAACTTCCATGCCATTTTACTTTTAATCAAAATTCATATCTGTATATTAAGTAATTTACTGGTTTTTATTTACTTAAAATGTTTTTTTTTTTTTTTTTCAAAACTTTTGTATGTCGAACCAAATTTTGATGATCCTTTGTTTTGTAACAAAAGTATTTGGGTTTTTGGGATATTACAAAAAGGCTTTACAAATGTCTGTGCGCGCGCGCGCGCGCGCGCGTGTGTGTGTGTGTGTGTGTGTGTGTATATATACATATATATATACATATATACACATATATGCGTGTATGTGTGTGCACGCGCATATACATATACACACAGAAGAAGCAATAAATATTCAAATGGAAGTATTCGCCACAAGGAAAGTCGAGTGAAAGGAGGAGCAAAATCGCTAGAGGGGGGGGGGGGGCTAAATGAATGAGTGAGTTCTAAGGGTTAGTCTCGGGAACAGTACAGCTCGCGCCGACCTTCCGAAGAGGGAGGGCGCGAAGGGGGCAAGGGAGGGGGGTCGCAAGCTCTACCGACCGGTGGTCACGGTGCACTTGGCCGGCTCTTCGTCAGTGGCGTCGAAGCAATCCGGGATCCCGTTGCACACTTGGTAGTCCTCGATGCACTGCGTGCCGTCGTCGCAGGAGAACTGGTCCTGTCTGCACCCTGGCGAGAGAGGCGGAACCAGAGGGGCGGCATGGCGTTAGGTTAGGTTTAGAGGGACATCCTCACTCTCTCGCTCTTTTTTCCTTTCTTTTGGGTCTTTCGTTCTTTCTCCGCTCAACGATTCGCCACAAAGACTAGGCCGCAAAGTTTCGCTTTCATAAGGAGGAGCAGCTGTACAGCTTGATATAACAACTGTTTGGAATCTAAACACCTATGTATATCATGACAAATTGTTGTAAAAGTGATGTACTGAAACATGTTAAAATTTATATCATGTATGTGTTCTATACTATTATTCAGTAAGGTGAATGTTTTAAAAATGATACATATAATTGTAATGTTGCAAATAATGGGTTATTCCTTACTATGTATTGTTAGTCCGAGTTCAAACGGAAAAGGTTAGATAGCTGAAAGTACAAATCGCATCAAAGAAAATGGGCGACGTCCAAATGTCGTTTGGTTTAAGACGAGGAACTTCATATGAATCATCGGAGAAATATAGCAAAAATACAATTCAGCTTCCAACTTAGATTGGAATGTTGTTTTTGCATCAAAATGTGGAACGCATTTCTCGCGATAATTTGAGCTGAAGTTGTCGTCGAAGGCGGGGAGAGACAGTGGCATAACTCTCATGTCTAGCATTAACCATTTAACACTCACTTTATCCCGTATCCCATGCAGCATAATCCTTATAAATTAACATACAAAGTTTGTGTTGTTATGGTGTGTGTCACCATCATCCCCTACGTAAGGTTAAAGATACATCAAACTGAATCATGTTAGTGTCTGAATCGCCTCGCGTACAAATCGCACCAAAGAGAACATTACAGAGGGCGCTTGTAGCAGAATCAGGAGTCGGGTTGTAGGACAGACAGAGGAGTCTGGGTGAGTGTCGTAGGGGAAATACAAGAGAACCTCAGTCTGCTTTCCCACTTTAAGGCTACAATAATGCGGACGAACAGTCTCGCCAAACACAATCATTCGCCGTTTCAGAAGCTACTGAAAACACACCCGAAACACGTGTTAGTATACAGCGATGGCAACAGGCGGTCATGAAAAGGGAAGACGCAATAATAAAGCCAAAGAGGCGGGGAACATGACCTGAAACCATAAAGCAGCGCAATAATAGTGAGAATACTAAACGGGGGACTTATTTACCGCTGGAGCCGCACCCGGCCTCGTCCTCTCCTCCGGGACACTCCCTCACATCGTCACAGAAACAGGCGTAGGTCGTGCCATCGTCACACGTCCTGGGTCCCTGGTCGTCCGAACGACACGTTGGTCGTGCTATGGATAACGTTCGTTCATTTTCTTAATGTGCTGGGAGCTTTTCCTTTCGTTTGCTTTATATCGCTATATCTACATTTTTTTTTTTTTTTTTCAGACGTCGTAAATGCAAACTCCCTTCCTTTGTGCTCATGAGCAAGGCCAACAGAATGCAAGGTCTGTTCAGGTTGTGTCAAAATTGGCTGTCGTCTATGCACCTGAGTCGTGACGTCACAATCAGGGATTCGAACCGCTTTACTGATAATTATTCAACTAGCATTATAATAGATTTATCTATATGATCTTCCTACGTTTTGGTTTTCTTCTTAACCCAAAGACTTGATATCAATGAAAATCATCTTTAAGCTAATGTAATATTTTGCGTTTGTAACCAAAAAACTCCACTGCCGCTGATGTCATCACCTGTGCAAACTGAGGGGGAATAACCTTGTATTCTCTTTACCTTGATTACAAGACTCCCTGGACTCAATACTATATCGATTCGCCACAAAGACTAGGCCGCAAAGTTTCGCTTTCGTAAGAAGGAGCAGCTCTACAGCTTGATATAACAACTGTTTGGAATCTGACAACTTATGTATATGGTAAAAAAAAAAAAAAAAGTCCTGTACTGAAACATGCTGAAATTTATATCATGTGTGTAAATGCTATGAACCATTATTCAATATAGTAAATGTTTATAAAACCATATAACAAAAGCATATATATTTAACTGTATTGTAAATTATGAGTTATTCCTTATTATGTATTGTTAGTTCGGGTTGAATCGAAAAGGTTAGAAGATAGCTGAAAGCGCAAATCGCATCGAAGTAAATCGCGACGTCTTAATGTCGGTTGGTTTGAGACGAGGAACTTCATATGAATCATCGGAGAAATATAGCGAAACCATAGATCAATTGCCAACTTAGAGACTGGAATACTGTTTTTGCATCAAAATATGGACTCATTTCTCACAATAATTTGAGCTGAAGTTGCCGTCGAAGGCGGGGAAAGACAGTGGCATAACTTCCATGCGCTTTTTACAGAAGTTCAGGGCACCCTGAGCGCTCCTGAATCATTCAAAGTAGCGCTTAAGTCGAGTACCCGGCAGCCTAGAGCGCCCTCCAGGGCCCCTTGCCAAAGAGAGGGCCCTTAAGCTTTAAACCTAAAGCTACGCCACTGAGGATAGAGGAAAACTCAAGATAAAGCAGGGGAAGAACGAGGGACACTCAACGTGTTTCAGCTGAAATAAATTGCTGATATTTCAGCTAACACACACATAATTGTTCGCATACAAACACCACGGTCGGTATGCTAAGTTCTACCCAGAAAGACGCTCAGCTGAAACGGAAGCGAAAGGGCTCTGCAAAAGGGGGGAGACCAAAGACAAACCAAAGAAAAAAGGGACACTATTTACCGCTGGAGCCGCACCCGGCCTCGTCCTCTCCTCCGGGACACTCCCTCACATCGTCACAGAAACAGGCGTAGGTCGTGCCATCGTCACACGTCCTGGGTCCCTGGTCGTCCGAACGACACGTTGGTCGTGCTATGGATAATGTTTGTGCATTCTTGTAAGTTTCTGGCGGCAACTTTCTGTCCGTTCTCAATCATCTTCTTCAAACACACATAATAAACATGATGCTATGTACAAAATCGATATATACAACGACTTATCACTATTCTAAAGACTGACATGTGTTCGTTCTCCCACTCGCACATACTCTCTCAGTTCCACTCGCTCTATCGTAATTGATATTCACACCTCAGTAATACGACCCTGTTTCTTTATCCATACGTGCACTTGCTCGACCGATTCACTAATGCAGTCTTTCGTACCACCACATTTTGTTTCGTTTGTTTTTTTCTTGCACGTATACGTTACGCATGGGACAGACTAGGAAGCAACAGATAGAAGAAAATGCTCCAAAAACACTCGCTTCAAGTACCACATCTCAAAGCATCGCATTCGTGGAAGCTTTGCCCACGGTCCATTCGGTCGTTGTATGTGGACTTGTTTATCGCGTGTATCATGGTGAAGTGTGTAGTTTGGTGTCTAGTCTCATAAATGACTGAATGAATGAGTCAGTGAGTGAGAAAGAGAAAGAGAAAGAGAAAGAGAAAGAGAGAGAGAGAGAGAGATATAGAGGGGGGGGGGGAGGGAGGGAGGGAGGGAGGGAGGGAGGGAGGGAGGGAGGGAGGGAGGGAGGAAGGGAGGGAGGGAGGGAGGGGGGGGAGAGAGAGAGAGAGAGAGAGAGAGAGAGAGAGAGAGAGAGAGAGAGAGAGAGAGAGAGAGAGAGAGAGAGAGAGAGAGAGAGAGAGAGAGAGAGAGAGAAAAAAAAAAAAGA
This sequence comes from Penaeus chinensis, assembly GCF_019202785.1. Classification (NCBI taxonomy): domain Eukaryota; kingdom Metazoa; phylum Arthropoda; class Malacostraca; order Decapoda; family Penaeidae; genus Penaeus; species Penaeus chinensis. Next base: position 17,261,772 of record NC_061841.1, read on the forward strand.
AGAAAATGAAGATGAGAATAGAATATGTCACGAAATGTACATGCGAATACGACAAATACATGTCGACGATTTTTGCGTGTAAACAAAGGCATGGAAGACGTACGCATTTGCATTGAGTACTCACCGCAATTTTCCTCGTCCGAGTTATCCGCGCAGTCTTTTGCGCCATCGCATCTCTTTTCATCAGGCACACATCTCACAACATCACACACGAAGTTGCCTTCCTCACAATCTGTTACGATATATGAACTCAAACTTATCCCTCACGTCATCGAGGAGTAGCGCATGTTGCTTGTCGTGTTGGGAAAATGTAGGAGCTTTGTGTATATTGCTTACAGTGTACCTGTGACGATGACCATGGACGGAGTAAACACACAAGACACACACGAGCACGACAAGATAACATTCTGGATTTCACAAACACACAAACACACAGGAAATCGGGACGGATGATTAACAATCAGACGAAAGACGGCACAATTTCGGAGTGAGGGGGAGAGAGAGAGAGAGAGAGAGAGAGAGAGAGAGAGAGAGAGAGAGAGAGAGAGAGAGAGAGAGAGAGAGAGAGAGAGAGAGAGAGAGAGAGAGAGAGAGAGAGAGAGAGGGGGGTCGATATTAAGCAGAGAACAGATGACACTTCCTTTTTAGTATACGGAATTCCAAAACTAAATGTATACAAAAAACGTACAAATAAAAGCAAATAAAAAAAAAAAAAAAAAAAAAAAGAGGGGACAGATGTCTAATAGCCATATGGAACATGCAACAAAAGAGCAGAGAGCATACAAAAAAAAAAGACAAACACATTACTGTTTGTGTCAGTGTTTGAGAGTTAATGAGCATGCGTGTGCAGTGTACGCAGTCGTGGCGTGTACATGAGCGGTCAAAATCTGTTCCATGCATTAAACAGAAAAATGGTTAATTACTAAAAACAATATATATACACATATATAACATATAAACATCGTATCAGCCAATGCAAGAACTAGGTTTTGAAAATTTTGGATTTATTAAAGATATCACAACTCAAAATAAGGATAAGACCTATATGAAAATGTAGAATGGAAAATATTGAACACTGTTCGATATGCATATGAAGATGAAAATAATGGAGACAATCAAGATGAAACAATATAGTGCACAATGACGATGAAGAAAGGTATAGTACGAAACTTTTTAGTAAAGGAGTTACATAACTGTTCAGAAATGATCCCAATGAAGTTCAAAATGGGTGCAAAATGAGTAAGATGAAGAGTATATGACAGATATATGACAGTATATGACAGATATCAGAACCCTACAAAGAAGATAACGATGCAGTAACGATGCTGATGAAACATGTATATGACTGTGTAACAGAGAAGATGAGGAATATATACAATACAACAACACTAGAAAAGATGACCAATACAACAATGATTCCAGTACCATAACTGATTGCATGATGGGGAAGATGAAATTGCAGAATGTATATCTTTATAATGAAGATGAAAAACGATTCAATGATATTGAGTGTATAACGAATACGATGACGAATACACAGTGTATACGAAGACGAAGAACAGAACCACAAGGAATTCGACGAACCACGATGTGTTCGACTCGGGCATCGACAGCAAAACAACAAACAAACGAACAGGTGCATTGACGCACGGACAACACAGGGGACAATGACCTAATGAATTCGAACTGAAGAGATGGATTGAATAAAAAATAAAAAAAAAACTCAAAGGATCACTTCCGAAAAACGTACCGCAGCCTTCCTCGTCATCTCCCTGCGGGCAGTCTTTGTGACCGTCGCACCGCTGTACTTCACACACATATTTTTCCTCGTCGCCTGCACAGCGGAATTGGTCATCTCCGCGACAACCTTCGTCCGCTGTAATTATCATGCACTACAATGTTATATCATGCAAAAGAAAAGGGAAGCTTGTTAGAAAACAATAAAACAACGGAATTAAATCAGACACGATGCGAAGGTAGAGGGAAGGTTAGCTCTTGAAAGAAGGTGCAGTTAGCTAGTATTTCTGAAAGAGTAAATGCATTTGTATTTCTGAAAGTAAATGCGAGTTCACTGTATAGATGTCTGTCTGTTGGTGGGTGTTGAGAAGTGACTCCAACTGCTGGAAAATAATGGTGATATTTGTGTAATGTAAGTGGAGAAGCAAGTATTTGGGGATCAGAGAACCATTAAGCATAAAAGTTTTTCGTCCCACTGTGATCACAGATGCTCACGATCTCCTGTCTACTCTCCTACATTTGCTATTCCCTCTCAGTCAGTGGTTCGTAAGAAATTCCTTGGGATATTTCGGCTCAATAGCGAGCCAAACTGACAGCCCTTCTACACTACTGGTCTGCTATTTCTGACCTGAGCTTTTCCATTTCCTGTAAAAAGGGCAAAACGTATGGCTCCTTCATCCCCCCTGCCTCTTCCTAACTCCTGTGCGCTGTGTGGTGCAGCGGCAGCGTTCTCATCTAGTAATTTTGCTGACCTGCGTTCAAATCCCTCGCCGCCCGTGGATGGTAACCCAGCTATTCCTTGCACACAGGGGGTTATTTAGGAGCAAAATAAATCATGTTACACCAAGAATATCCATTGTATCAAATGAAGTAAGGCTAAATTACAACGATTAATTACCTCCCCCTTACAGCTGTATATGGGGAAATGGTAACATAAGGCATCATTATGAATATCTTCACTTTCTCTGCACAGACGACCCTACAAATTGTTGCTAATGAGTCCAATAAATAAAATTACAAAAATGAGTTAAGCCCTGTTTACTTGTAGCTATCTGTTGCTTACTTTTACATTAATCATTCTATTGCAGATTTGATGACATCTTTTTAATTGAAGTTTTAGTGTTTCACGTATAATTCTAACGTCATTTATTCTGTCCCACTCTATATTTTATACTCCTATAAACACTTGATTTCAGTAAAATTCAACTGTCTGCATCTACTTCACTGTTACCTTCAATAAAAAACAGGTTATGCAGAGTGTATAAAGGGTGTTAATTGAACCGCGCGCGCGCGTGTGTGTGTGTGTGTGTGTGTGTGTGTGTGTGTGTGTGTGTGTGTGTGTGTGTGTGTGTGTGTGTGTGTGTGTGTGTGTGTGTGTGTGTGTAGATACATAATACACACACACACATGATGCCTATATCATATTATGATAAGAGCCAAGAATTCTTACAGGTAAACAGAACTCGATGTCCAGAGAAGGCGACTATCTCTTAGTCTCCACATGCTGAAAGAAGCTCGGTGAAAACAAGAAAGTGAACGTATGCAATCAGGGATAAGGAAAAAAATGTTATGAGACTGAATTCAAACTGTCCATGCACGTTGCTGTGAAAAAGAGTAAAAACGTTGAACGTAGCAGCTTTCTATACATACATTCCAACTGAGAATATCATAGATTATAAGACAGATCTCAAGGAGAGAAAAAAAATGCATACTTTTAATAATAATAATAACAGTTACAACAATGTATTAAGGAAAACAATTCAAGCAAAGCGAAGCGATGGCTATATTCTCATCCATTTTTCTTCTTTTTTTCTTTACGGAAAACTCAGTGAAAGAAAAAAAGTCAAAGGAAGGACAAGATAAAAGACCTTCAAGAGGTACAAAAGAAAACATAAAAATAATAATCTGTTTCACGAAGTACAACAAAAACATATTGAATCATCTGTTGCTAATAATCACTCTTGACGAGAGAAGTAAATCAATCACAGAATTACATTTCACCTGACAAATATGGCAGTGTACTGTAGACATGTATTGGGAATCGAAGTTTTACAAATCAGAGACAAGTTCGGACAGAGAGAAACATACTGGTGATCCCCCTTGCACAAGAAGCTAATCAGAACGTACTAATTAGATCACATATCAAAATAATCATATATATCCTCCTTAAAGCTTTTATCATCTGCTTACCTGATAAAAATGGCCTTTTTGGATTCTCAGCCTTCGGTTGAGTTGTTTTAAAAATCTCGCATTCTTTATCATTGCTATCCGCATTGGTCACAAAAGGAAGGAGAGGAAAGGATGTAGGTAATAAGTAACAGTAAAGGCATGTCGCCAGGTATAGTAAAAATGCCGTTGTAATTCATGCTCTCTCCACACATTCACTTATACTTCATGATGTATACAAGTCGCGTACGTGACCACCACACAGTTTCCTTACATTCATGTCCCTTTTGTCAATCGTTCTTGAACAATGGCGATGTGTGGTTATGAAAATATGTAAGCTGATGTATGGAAAATATCTATATACCTACTGGTTTCTCTGTGTGTGTGTGTGTGTGTGTGTGTGTGTGTGTGTGTGTGTGTGTGTGTGTGTGTGTGTGTGTGTGTGTGTGTGTGTGTGTGTGTGTGTGTATCTGAGTGCAGTTAGGTTGTTTGAGGTTTGTGTTTTAATGTATAATAATAATCTCTCTCTCTCTCTCTCTCTCTCTCTCTCTCTCTCTCTCTCTCTCTCTCTCTCTCTCTCTCTCTCTCTCTCTCTCTCTCTCTCTCTCTCTCTCTCGCTCGCTTTAAGCGCAGAAAGGCATCTTAAAACGCTCGCTGTCGCATCAGCATCAATTCACCTTCCACCCCAAATAATCCCAAGAGAAAAGAGGAAAACTATATGTACAAAAGTTATGTACAAAGAAGAAGCCCGATAGATCTCGAAGAAGTCCCAGTCTCCTTTCGTGCTTCAGTGTTTCGAGCAGGTGCGGTGTTGTTATCGTGTGTTTTTTTCTCCTCTCTGTTTCTCGTGTGGTGTTAATCTTTCTCTGTTTGCTCATTCCCGATCCGCAGGCTCGCCACTCCGCCCGTCCTTCCTTCCACCCAAACGGCGACGACACTCACCCTTGGAGCTCGTGGTCTGGGAGGAGGTCGATGTAATGCAGTCTCTCTCGTCGGACTTGTCGAGGCAGTCCTCCCGGCCGTCGCAGCGCCCCACGCACCGTCCGGAGGGGCACCGCCACTTCCCGTCGGGGCAGGATGAGGGAGAGATCACTTCGGCGCGACGGAAACGCCACGGAAAAGAAAAAAAAGGGGGGGAGGACAAACCCCACATGCAGGTCAGACAACATTCATGGGAAGCAGGTTGGAAAGAAAAATAATTCTCCCCACTAACATTTAACACATCTCAGGGGACCTGTTTACGGGATGTGGGAAAAGAAGGGAAAGAAAATCAGGGGGGATAAGGTGAAATTAAAATCTTAACAGCAATCACGACAGAAAATAATTGGTAGGACTATGCATTACAAATACTACATGATGTCTTTATAATCTTCCTTTTAAGAGCATGCCGGAACGAGCATTATAGAATCATTGGTGCTGTACAACAAACGACAACAAAGGGGAATAGGAAAAAATAAGACACAACACAGTATATACACAAAATAAGCTCCCAAAGGCTAAAGTCCATAAAATAAAAGAATACCAATAATTACGAACTAGCAAAGAATTAATCAAATCAGGATGTGACCGTAGAGTACCGATCTAAACAAGACACCTGCGCTCCACGTGGCCGCCGCCCGCCATACCTGCACTCCCGTGCTCGACGAAGCTGAAGTACTGCGAGTTCACGGGGATGCCTCCCAGGCGGCTCGTGTTGAGGGTTTCGCGGATCTTCCGCTTCAGGACGCCGCTCTGGTCGCCGAAGCCTTCGTAGTTGATGTCCATCGTCACCTCCACGTAGCCCGAAATCGTCGACCTGTGAGGGGGCAAGGCTGGCTCAGCTCTCGGGCTACGGCTCACACACGCTTTCACACACACACACAAATATATAGATATATACATAGATACACACACATACACACACACAAATAGATATATGGATTTATTAAATTTTCTCTAGATCCTTATCTTCGGTTTTGTCCCCGTTTAAGGAATGGCAATGACTCATTGCATATATAAGCACAGACACAAATGTACAGAAGTTCGGTGTATCTTAATAAACACACACACACACATATACACATACATACATACATACATACATACACACACATACATACACACACACACACACACACACACACACACACACACACACACACACACACACACACACACACGTACACGCATACACACACACATACACAAACACAAGCACAAACACGCACGTAAACGCACGCACACACACACACACAAACACAAGCACAAACACGCACGCACACGCACACCCACCAATCCACCCACCCACTCACACACACACCCACACACACACACGAACCCCCACTCCCACGCGCAGAACCTACTTCATATTGGAGACGTAGAGTGTCTTATCTCCCGAAATCGGCCTCAGAATGATGTCGAAGGCGTTCTTGATCTCGCTGGCCAGGTCTTGGAAGAGTGAGCCCTGCTTGTTGCTGTACTCTTCCTTCCAGATCAGGTTGACTTGGAACTTCACGCGGTAAATGATCTCTGGAAAGGCGGAAGGGAAGTTTGAGAATATTCGCAGGAGCGGTTCGAGGCTTCGTTCGTTCGCGCGGGTTTGGGTTAACGGCAGCGGGGAAGTTCATTGTAAATTATCCAGGATGTCTGGTGAGTTAGGGTGAAGTTTATGTGGATATATTGAAGAAGGATACCAGGAGCGTTCGTTTGCTTCGGGTGAAGTTTAAGA
>NC_061841.1:17275881-17280881 GCF_019202785.1 Penaeus chinensis
AGAGAGAGAGAGAGAGAGAGAGAGAGAGAGAGAGAGAGAGAGAGAGAGAGAGAGAGAGAGAGAGAGAGAGAGAGAGAGAGAGAGACAGAGAGAGAGAGAGAGAGAGAGAAAGCCCCCATGAGCAACAGCAACAAAGAAAACAACAGCAGCAGCATTGGCAGATCAACAACAACAATAACAGCAACAGAAACAACAGTATCAGCGGGATGACAGCAACAGGATTAATAATTTCAAGTGCAACATCAGCAGAATACAGTTTCATCAACTTCAGCATCAGCAGAATACAGCTTCAACACCAGCAACGTCAACAGAACACTGCTTTTACATCATCAACATCAACAGAACAAAGCTTCAACATCAGAACAAAGCTTCAATTTCAACAGAACACAGTTTCAACATCATCAACAGCCCACAAGCTTCAACATCAGCAACATCAGCACATCAGCATCGCCATCGGCAACAGCAACATCACGAGCATGTCCGGGAAAGCTTAAGAGAAGCTTTTCGAGTCTGGGAGCTCTTGCGTCCCGAGCGAGTGGAAGCTTAGTGCAGCTTAGGGCGGCTGGCGCTCCGGACCTCCGCCCCGGCGCCCACGAATTATGGCGGGCGCATGACGGGCGTCGCCAACGCGGCCCGCCCACAGGGAGGGAGCCACGCCCCCTTCCCTCGGCTTCTTTCATGACTCATTTCATTTCATCTTTCTCTTTCGCGGCGGAGGAGGGGGGGGGGGGGGGGGGCACGGGCTCCTGTTTATGGTAATCAAAGGTTTTGTTCATCTGTCTCTTTCAGTTAGGAGGCAAGGGTACTTTTAATGAGGGTTTGAATGCATACATATATGGACACGCACTCACTCTCACACACACACACACACACACACACACACACACACACACACACACACACACACACACACACACACACACACACACACACACACACACACACTTCACATATATGTGCATGTGTGTAGGCTTATGAACGTAGGTACGTACGTATGTACGTATGCAGTGTGAGAGTGCGAGGGAAAAAAATAAAGTGTAGAGGATGAATAAAAAAAAAGTACAGTGGCGCAAAGGAGACCACATTTCAGGATAAACAAAAATGTCATAATATCATATTTCTGGGGAAAATGTCATAATGCAGGAAAGGGGAAAAAATGAATAGCAGTGCAAAGGGGGAAATCTTTGCGAATGACAAGGGGCGGGGCGAAGGGGAAGGGGGTATACAGGGAGAACAACAATGAAAATGGAAAACGTGACGTGGTTTTATTTATATGTACATGCACATTTATACGTCATATCCCCTTCCACCTTCCACCCTCCCTTTTCCTTTCCTTTTTCTGTGTGTGTGTATATGTGTGTATATATATGTGTGTGTGTGTGTGTGTGTGTGTGTGTGTGTGTGTGTGTGTGTGTGTGTGTGTGTGTGTGTGTGTGTGTGTGTGTGTGTGTGTATGTGTGTGTGAGCATTTGTATGCGTACTGTATAAATATATATATGCATGTATGAGTATGTATATCTATATATTCATATGTATAAATGGAAGTAAATTTGTATAAATATAAGTGAATAAGTATAAATATACATAAATATACAACCATATATATAATTATATATATAAATATATAAACATACATACATATACATATATATATATATATATATATATATATATATGTATGTATATATAAACGTACATGCATATATACATATAAACATATATAAAATAACCAAGCAAATACTCAAAAAGGGGACGAAAAAATAAAAATAAAAGATAGAAGGTAATAGGGGGAGGGGAGGGTGAATAGGTAGTTAGAGGTAAGCTAAGGGGAAGGGAGGAGGGGAGATGAGGTTAGGAGGGGAGGAGGTGAGGAGGAGTGGGAGGGGAGGGAGGGCAAGAGGGATGGAGGTGTGAGAGGGATGGGGGGAGAGGGACGAGGGGGAGAGGAGGGGAGGAGAGGCGGCGGGCACAGAGGGGAGAGAGGAGAGGAGGAGAGGGATAGAGGAGGAGAAGGGCGAGAGGCGGGGGCAGGGCCGAAGGGCGGGGACGAGGGGGGACGGGGACAGAGGAGGGGGCGGGGTTTAGTTCATAGGCAACCCGAACATCATCTCGCGAAGAAGGCACGACCCGCCCGGCTTACATGATATTGCTCCCATTTAAATGCATAACGGAAGGCCCTTGTAAGTCCGGGGAGTTTCAGCAACTTAGAAGAGGGAATTAAGGACATAGAGAGAGGGGGGAGGAAGGAGAGAGAGGGAGAGGGAGGGAAAGGGAGAGAGAGAGAGAGAGAGAGAGAGAGAGAGAGAGAGAGAGAGAGAGAGAGAGAGAGAGAGAGAGAGAGAGAGAGAGAGAGAGAGAGAGAGAGAGAGAGAGAGAGAGGGGGGGGGGGGGGGGCTCTGGGATTCATCTACATCTCATCCACCTCTACCTCCTCCTCCTTTTATCCTTTTCCTCTTCACCCTCTTCTTCCTCTTCCTTTTCTTCCCCCTTTTCTTTTCTCCCCTTCTTCCTCTACCGCCATCATCCCCACCTTCTGCTCTCTTGGTTCTCCCTTTACCCCTCGCTCTCCTTATCCACTCCCCCCTCTTCTTCCTTAACCCCCCCCCCCACACACACACACGTTTTTCTGTTTCTCCTCCTCCCCCTCCACCTCCAATTCCTTTTTTTCCTCCCCTTCCTCCTCCACCTCCTCTTCTTCCTCCTCTACCTCCCCGTCCTCCTCACCATCTCCCACTCCCCTTCCTCCTACCCTTCCCCCATTCCATCGCCTTCATCTCCTCCCCCCCCCCCCTCCCCTCTCTCATCCACCTCCTCCTCATCCTCTCAGCATGTTCCTACCCCCTTCTCCCCCTCCTCCTCCTCCCCTTCCTCCTCCTCCCTTTCCTCCTCCCCCTCCTCCTCCCCCTCCTCCTCCTTCTCCCCCTTCTCCTCCCTCGCTTACTCCAATTCCCTTCCCTCTTGTTCGGCGTTTTCTTTAACTACTAAGGGGAGTCTCTGACAAAATGAAATGGGAGAAAATGAAACATGGTCTCGAGTGAGTCGAATCTAAAAGAGACCGAAAAATAGGTAGACTATAATATGCGTAATTAGTGTCAACGTGTTAAACAGATTAGCAAAGGCCTATTTCCAGTTCTAGCTATTGTGTTTGTGTACATGTATATGCATGCATATGTGTATGTGTATGTGTATGTGTATGTGTATGTGTATGTGTATGTGTATGAGTATGAGTATGAGTATGAGTATGAGTATGAGTATGAGTATGAGTATGAGTATGAGTATGAGTATGAATATGAGTATGAGTATGAGTATGAGTATGAGTATGAGTTTGTGTGTGTGTGTGTGTGTGTGTGTGTGTGTGTGTGTGTGTGTGTGTGTGTGTGTGTGTGTGTGTGTGTGTGTGTGTGTGTGGGTGGGTGGGTGGGTGGGTGGGTGGGTGGGTGGGTGTGTGTGTGTGTGTGTGTGTGTGTGTGTGTGTGTGTGTGTGTGTGTGTGTGTGTGTGTGCGTGCGTGCGTGCGTGCGTGCGTGCGTGCGTGCGTGCGTGCGTGCGTGCGTGCGCGCGTGTGTGTGTGTGTGTGTGTGTGTATATTTGTGTATATATATGTATATATATACACATACACACATATATACATATATATAAATATATACATATACATATATTTATACATACATATACTATATTTATATATACATGTAAATCGTTATATATATAAATATATATATACAAATATATGCATATATATACATATATATATATACTTATATATGTACAGGTATATATATATATACAAAAATAAAAATAAATATATATATGCATATTTATACATATATACACAAATATACATACCATATCTAATATATAAGTATATAAATGTATACGCATATGCGAAAAGCCAGACAGCTGTCGTGAAAGCACCCCCACCCCCCCCGCGTTCGCTTCGCGGGGCGGCGGCGCCAGTCAGCTGAGGCCGACTCTGTGTACCTGCGCGTGTTTGTGTAGGTGCAGTTGTGATCAAGTCTTTGTATATCTGTCTGTCCAACTCTGACTATATATCTATTTGAAGATCATTTATACTTATATCATTGACAACATGGATAAACCCACACCCACACATATACACTAATATATACATATACATATATATATATATATATATATATATATATATAAATAATGTAATATAATACAGAATGAAATATAACAAATGATATATAACTTATAAACATATAGTATATCTATATTCGTCGTTTACCTATTCATTATTTACATCTAGCTTCTGCATAACCTTTTTTGGCCAAAACCCCTCAAAAACACACACACACACAACAAAAAAGTCAAATTTGAAATCCTATAAAAAAAAAAAAAAAAAAATCCCTCCAGGTGCTGAATGGATATGGAAATCTCGACCCTAAATTCAGATACAGAAGGTTGTTTTTTGCATAGTTCTTCCCGGAACCACTGATTTGAAGAAGTTTGCACATCGCGACTTTTCTCTATTTTATTTATTTATTTATTTCATTTCTCAATACTATTTTATTTATGGATATTATTTTATTAATTTTATTTTATCTTACTTCATTTATTTATTTGTTTATTTTATTTCAGCTTATTTTATTTCAATTAGTTTTTTTCTCTTTATTTATTTATATTTTTTTCAAGGCTACTTTTCTTTATTTTCCTTTAAAAACGTCGATAAAGAAATATTCCATTAATTCATATGATTTTTCAATTCGAAGCCAAACGCTACGGAAACTTCAAAGAGAATGGAAAGAGAAACAAGAGGGGAAAGATTGAGAACAAGAGAGAACGAAGAAAGGAGAGAAAGAGAACGCGAAAGAAAAAGAGGAAGAAGGAACAGAAAAAAAAAATAAAAAAATAAACACAGAATGTAAAATAAAGGAAATAAAAAGAACAAAAGAGAGATTGGGCGACATAAAGTACATAAGTAAGAACAAGAGAGAGCGAAAGAAAATGGGAGAAAGAGAAACCGAAAGAAAG
>NC_061841.1:17305881-17308381 GCF_019202785.1 Penaeus chinensis
CCCTCTTCTCATCCTCCCACCCTATTCCCTCCTCCTGCTCTTCCTTTCTCCTTCATGTCTGCCTCTCCTCTCCCCCCTACTCTCCCTTCTTCTCCTCTTTCTCTTCTCTTCCATCTCCCTCCTCTTCCTCGTCTCCTCTTTCCTTCCTCTTCCCACCTTCTCGCTTTCTTTACCTCCTGCTCTATTCCGTCTTTCTCTTTCTCCTCCTTTCCACCCTCCTTCTCCTTCTTTCTCCCTCTTTATTCTCCTCCATACCCCTCTTCAACTCTCCCCCTCCTCCTCTCTCCTTCTACATCGCCGCCTCCTCCTCCCCCTCTTCCACTAACTCCTTATCTTCTTCCTTTTCCTCTCCCTCCCCCCTCCTCCTCCTCCCTCCCACCGCCTCTCTCTATCCTCCACCAGTCCTCTTTTTCCTCCTTCTTCATCTCCTCTTCCTCCTCCCTCCAATTAGCCTATCTTCCCCCAATCCTCGTCCTCCTCCTCCCTCTCCTTCATCTCCCCATACTCATCCTCGTCATCCTTCCCCCCCACTTCATCCCTCCCTCCCTTCCCCATCCTTAGCCCCCCACTCCCTCCCTCCCCCATCTTTCCCCCCCATTCCCTTCCTCCCCATCCTTCCCCCCACTCCCTCCCTCCCCCATCTTTCCCCCCCACTCCCTTCCTCCCCATCTTCCCCCCCACTCCCTCCCTCCCCCATCCTTCCCCCCCACTCCCTCCCTCCCCCATCTTCCCTCATAACCCCATGCTCCCCCCCACCTTCCCCTCCCCTACCCCACTCCCCCCCCACCCCCCATCCCTCCCGCCCTCGCATTAAAATCCTTATAATAACAATCCCTCAAGAAGCAACGTCAAACACCACGCTGTAAGCCGAGCAGCAACAGACGACTTCTCAGCCAAACTCTTGTGACCTAAAATGGAGTCTGGGATGGAGATGCAAGAAAAGCGAAAAGGGAAAAGAGAGAGAAAAGAAGAGTAAAGGAATATATATATATATATATATATATATATATATATATATATATATATATATATGTATATATGTGTGTGTGTGTGTGTGTGTGTGTGTGTGTGTGTGTGTGTGTGTGTGTGTGTGTGTGTGTGTGTGTGTGTGTGTGTGTACATATATATATATATATATATATATATATATATATATATATACACACACACATATATATATATATATATATATATATATATATATACATAAAGAAGGAAGAGGAAAATAAATGAAAATAAAGGGGGAGAATGCGCAACGAGGAGGAAGGAGACGAGGAAATGAGAGAAAGAAGGGAAAATGACGAGGACCGAAGAAAAAAGAGAGAAAGTAAAGAAGATAACGAGAGAGACTAAACAAAGAAGGAAGAGAGAAGGGATGAAAAACAGAGTGAGAAAACAAACGGAGATTATGAATACAAGTTAAAATATACACGAAAGATGAAGGAAAAAGAAAAAACAAAGAGGAAAGAAGAGAGAAAGAGGTGGGAAATATTGAAAAATAAATAAGAAGAATGAAAATGAACGAAGAAAGGTTCAAACGGAGAGAGGAGACATAGGGAGATAGGGAGAGAGAAAGAGAGAGATTGAGAGAGAGAGAGAGAGAGAGAGAGAGAGAGAGAGAGAGAGAGAGAGAGAGAGAGAGAGAGAGAGAGAGAGAGAGAGATATAAAGAAAGAAAGAGAGAGAGATTAACCTTGTTGAATTATACAAATGACGTCACTTGATCTTATCAGACAGGCAATCAACGTAGCCTTCAAAAAAAAAACGTTTTACAAATAGCTTCATGATGTCAGACATACAGACGGCCAGACTGGAAGAAACGGTGAAGGGAATGACAGAAAAAAATAATAAGTTTGGAAGATAGAAAGAAAACCGGAAAATCAAAAACAAAATCGATGCGTAGAAAACGTGTGTGTGAATATTTCATCCGCATCTTATATACATTTGCGCTTCTGTTTACATGCAGATGTACCTGTGCGACGAGAGCGTCTGTGTACTCCACCCGTTTGCCTACGTGCATGTCTGTACGCAGATGTACGTTTGTAGAAACATGTGCGTCTGTGTATACCCCCAAGTATGTACGTCTGAGAGAGTCGCCTCGGGTTCAGCGGAGGCCTGTCCGTCAACAGAGCCCCTCCCCCTGCCTCTCCGCCATCAATGCAAGGACGTCAGTCTTTCATTTTATCGATGTATTTCTGTCTTTGGTTCTCATGTGATATTCTGCTTTTTTTGGACGATCCCTGTATGCATCTGTCGAGACGGAGAAAGAGGGAGAGGGAGAGGGATAGGGAGAGGGAGAGGGAGAGGGAGAGGGAGATGGGGTGGGGGTGGGGGAGAGGGAGAGGGGTTGGGGAGGGAGAGGGAGGGGGAAAGAGGGATAGGGAGGGAGGAAGAGGGAGAAAGAGGGAGAAAGAGAGAGAGAGAGAAAGAGAGAGAGAGAGAGAGAGAGAGAGAGAGAGAGAGAGAGAGAGAGAGAGAGAGAGAGAGAGAGAGAGAGAGAG
>NC_061841.1:17313381-17315881 GCF_019202785.1 Penaeus chinensis
CCCCATGCAGTGAACACAGGTCCACCTCCCGCCTGGGCGCAGCAACAGTCGACGCCGCGAACGTAGTCTCGGTCAGAATGAATCAGGCGGAAAGAGAAAGTGAAGTGGGTTGTGCCCTTGTTGACTGGGAGCCTCGGGGGTGATTGAGGGGGAGGGGGAGGGATAGAGATTCGGGGTGGGTGGGGTGGGTAGGGGGAAAGACCACCCGTCTCGTCGGCTGTGCGGTGTCTGTTTGTCGCGGTCATGCAGAGAGGGGGTGGTGAAGGGGAGTGTAGAGGGGGGGGAGGGGGTGGCGAAGGGGGAAGAGGAGGAGGAAGGAGGTGATGGTGGAAGAGGAAGAAAGAGGAAGAGATAGAGATGGAGATAGATAGAGATGAATAAACAGATAGATTTATAGATAAATAGCTAGATAGCTAGACAGCGAGAGAGAGAGAGAGAGACGTCATAATTTACCAAGGGAAGAGAGAAAAAAAAGGAAAAGGCTTGGCAAACGAGTCCCGCCAAATACGGTGTTTATGAACGGGCGTCTGTGTCGTGCCTTTACTTGGGTCGTCATGAATATTCGCAGGCTGAAGGTGCCACCGCTACTGCCTGCCTCCCTGCCTGCGTGGACCACCTCGAAGGTAGGTAGGTAGGTAGGTAAGTAGGGAGGGAGGGAGGAGGGAGGGAGGGAGGGAGGTAGGTAGGTAGTAGTAGGTAGTTAGGTAGGTAGTAGGTAGGTAGTAGGTAGGTAGATAGTAGGTAGATAGTAATAGTAGATAGGTAGGGAGGTAGGGAGGTAGGGAGGTAGGTAGGTAGGGAGGTAGGTAGGTAGGGAGGTAGGTAGGTAGGTAGGAAGGCAGGCAGGCAGGCAGGCAGGCAGACTTACTGACTTACAGAGACAGACAGACAGACAGACGGACAGACAAACAGATAGATAGACAGACAGGCATATAAGATGACTGACTGATTAACATTCTGCTTAACCACAGACTACCTTCCTGCTGATGCTTCCCCGTCGACGACCCCACAACTTCTTAGGAGACGACTATTCCGACTCGAAATTCCCTCCCACGACCCGCACCTGAACGGCGGTCGTCCCGATGACATAATGATAGCGCAGCGACAGACACGCATAATCGCATATAACACAGTCTGGGAAGCGCGCAGAATACGGCCTGGGAACCCATGAATAACCGAGGATGCAGACAGACAGACATCCTATAAAAGAGGATAAGACGTTGCAAAACTTGTTACACCGATATATACGGCCTAGGATGCGTTTAAATCACAGACCGTGACACAGGCATAAAGCAGCCTAACACATAAACACGGCGCAGCAAGATATATAGTCGTAACTCTGGCTGGAGACGTGCCATAGACACAACACAGCCCAAGATAACAGCCAAATTGCACTCTAGGGTGTAGGCACACAGCGCATTCTGAGACAGTCAGAACAAAGCACAGCGCATTCTATAACACAGCTAGAACACAGCTTGCCCAACAAATACACAACGCATTTCACAGCACAGAACACAGCTTACCCAACAAATACACAACGCATATCACAACACAGAACACAGCTTGCCCAACAAATACACAACGCATTTCACAGCACAGAACACAGCTTGCCCAACAAATACACAACGCATTTCTCAGCACAGAACACAGCTTGCCCAACAAATACACAACGTATTTCACAGCACAGAACACAGCTTGCTCAACAAATACACAACGCATTTCTCAGCACAGAACACAGCTTGCTCAACAAATACACAACGCGTTTAACAGCACAGAACACAGCCTGACCAACAAATACACAACGCATTCCATAACATAGCCAGAGCACATCTTGCCCAACAACTACACTGTGCATTCCACAACACAGATACAGCCTGTCCAACAAAAAACACGGCACATTCTATAACACAAAGCACATCCCAGGCCGCAGACTTAACACAGACAGCAACGTGCCTCCCACATAAAATAGCCGCGCTTTACACGTCTCGGTGTCAGGTATCCTATAAGCATTGCCGGCACCTTTAGTATATTCCGTTTTTTTCTTTCTTTCTTTCTTTCTTTCTTTCTCCTTCTTTCTTTCTTTCTTTCTTTCTTTCTTTCTTTCTTTCTTTCTTTCTTTCTCTCTCTCTCTCTCTCTCTCTCTCTCTCTCTCTCTCTCTCTCTCTCTCTCTCTCTCTCTCTCTCTCTCTCTCTCTCTCTCTCTCTCTCTCTCAAAACAGCTGCGAATCTGCAGGTTTTTTTATAGGTCGTTTCTCACTAAATCTCGTAAGGTTCCTGTACGCCCAACGAGAGCCGGGCAGGATGAGGCTGGCAGATCCCTTTCTTCTTCGCTCTATCTGCGGGTCTTTCGTCTTTGGTGAGTGTATACAATTTTCCCGTATGAAAAAGAAAGAAAATATATGTGACACACACATACACGCGCGCGCGCGCACACACACACACACACACACACACACACACACACACACACACACACACACACACACACACACACACACAC
>NC_061841.1:17328381-17330881 GCF_019202785.1 Penaeus chinensis
GAGGAGGAAGAAGAAGACGAAGAAGAGGGGGATGAGGAGGAAGAAGAAGACGAAGAAGAGGAGGAGGATGTCGAAAAGATAAGAATACGAGAGCCAGAGACACAAACAGACAGAATATAAAAGAACCATTTAACGGAAAAGGAAGCAGAGGGAAGTCAGGAGAGTCAGAATGGGTGAGGGAGGTGGGAAGGGGATGGTGAAGGAGGGGGGGAGGGGGAGGGGGAGGGGGAGGATGGGGGGGGGGGGGAGGGGTGTGATACCTCCAGTACTCTATCAGCAGAAAGTCCGACAGGCGCCACAACTACTGCCAGCCATCGTGGGAAAGGCAAAGGTAGACACGCGGACAGCGGGACGGTGAGGGGGGGATGGGGACGGTGAGGGGGGAAGGGGACGGTGAGGGGGTGGATGGGGACGATGAGGGGGTGGATGGGGACGATGACGGGAGGTGGGGATGGAGACGGTGATCGGGGGATGGGGACGATGACGGGGGGTGGGGAGGGAGACGGTGAGGGGGGGATGGGGACGGTGAGGGGGGAAGGGGACGGTGAGGGGGTGGATGGGGACGATGAGGGGGTGGATGGGGACGATGACGGGAGGTGGGGATGGAGACGGTGATCGGGGGATGGGGACGATGACGGGGGGTGGGGATGGAGACGGTGAGGGGGGGATGGGGACGGTGAGGGGGGAAGGGGACGGTGAGGGGGTGGATGGGGACGATGAGGGGGTGGATGGGGACGATGACGGGAGGTGGGGATGGAGACGGTGATCGGGGGATGGGGACGATGACGGGGGGTGGGGACGATGAGGGGGTGGATGAGGACGATGACGGGAGGTAGGGATGGGGACGGTGAGGGGGGGTGGGGACGATGACGGGGGGTGGGGATGGAGACGGTGAGGGGGGGATGGGGACGGTGAGGGGGAGTGGGACGGTGAGGGGGTGGATGGGGACGATGACGGGAGGTAGGGATAGGGACGGTGAGCGGGGGATGGGGACAGGGAATGGGGAGAAGGAGAGGGGTATGAGAGAGAGGGAGATGGGGATAGGGAGTGGAATGGGGATGGGTAGAGAGGGAAGGAGGAGAGGGATGTAGAGATGGGGGACAGGGGATGGGTATGGGGAGAGGGGGAAGGATGGAGATGAGGAGATGGGGGACGCGTAAAGTAATGAAGTAATAAAGAGGAAAGTTGAATAATGGGGAAGAATTGAAGGAATATGAAGACTAGGAGTGGATATACGAAACGTGAGGAGGAAATGAGGAATTCGGGGTTTAAGGGAAATAATATGGGGGAGGCGGGAAGGATTTCAGGAATGAGAGTGTAAGTGCAGACTGGGGGGGAGGGGAGGAGGGTGGGGAATCCGTCTCCTATTGATTATCAGCTGAAGGCGGCTTTTGGCTGAGAAACAGGCGGGATGTGGATGCATGTGGATTAGTACTGCGGATCGCTCGAAAAGAAGAGCTTAATACTGTATATCAGAAGAATCTATCGAGGGTTATTAATTACTACTCGGTGGATTGTAAAGCGACCTGGGCTAATTAAGACTTTAAACCACTCGTAATTTGGTAGATGATAGAGATACCAAGAACGTAATTACAAGAACCTAAATAACAATCACAACCAAAACATAAACAACAATCCTAGTCGAAAGTAGCGATGCCAGGATCCAAGCTAACAATCACCGTCCATAACTTAGGCCACTGACAGCTATACCAACAAGTAACAAAGCATTTACGATAGATTTGGACGAACGGAAGGGCCTGCTGCGAAAGTGGGCCGAAGGGAAAACCGACAGGGATCTAATTCGTGGCAATTCGCTGTCCGTCCCAGAGCGTCAGATCAAATGACCTTATCAAGCGTCAGAAAGATAAGGGTCTGGATACAAGTCTCAGAACATGCTTGTGCTGATAGTAGGCTATACAGTAATGAATTGATCGCACTAAGTATTCTTTCATATATGGGGCTTTTAGAACATACATACCTATATACATACAGTATACAGGTATGTGAATATTCAGAATAAACACATATTATACACACACATATGTGTATGTGTGTTAGGTATAGATATAGACATACATACATACATACATACATACATACAACACACACACACACACACACACACACACACACACACACACACACACACACACACACGCACACACACACACACACACATATATATATATATACATATAAATATACATATATAAATATACATGCATACATACATAGTTACATACATACTTAAATACGTACACACACACGCACACACAAATATATATATATATATATATATATATATATATATATATATATATATTTAGACACATAAGACTCTTGTGGATTTGATGGTCATTATCATCATGATCATCCATATGATAATCACCCATGTATTATGTATTTACGAGTATGCCGAATAATATTCACACGGACCTCTACCGAGCAGCCTATACCAAGGGTTTTGCCTTCGCAAAGCGAAACACATACTCACTTCCAA
>NC_061841.1:17335881-17343381 GCF_019202785.1 Penaeus chinensis
TCCCGATCTTCTGCTTTCTCTCTTCCTCTCTCTCTCTCTCTCTCTCTCTCTCTCTCTCTCTCTCTCTCTCTCTCTCTCTCTCTCCTCTCTCTCCCTCTCTCTCTCTCTCTCTCTCTCTCTCTCTCTCTCTCTCTCTCTCTCTCTCTCTCTCTCTCTCTCTCTGTCTCTGTCTCTGTCTCTGTCTCTGTCTCTGTCTCTGTCTCTGTCTCTGTCTCTGTCTCTGTCTCCCTCTCTCTCTCTCTCTCTCTCTCTCTCTCTCTCTATATATATATATATATATATATATATATATGTGTGTGTGTGTGTGTGTGTATATATATATATATTATATATATATACATACACACACACACACACACACATATATATGTATATATGTATACACATATCAACATACACATCTACATATATATATATATATATATATATATACACACACATTCTTTTCTCTCTCTCCAATCACCCACCCACCCACTCAGTCAGTCAGTCAGTCAGTCAGTCAGTCAGTCAGTCAGTCAGCGAGTCAGTCAGTCGTCATTTCACACAACTCACACTTATCACACAACCACACACACAAAAAACAACACACACTCACAACACCCAAAACACCACACACAACCCCACAAACACCACACAAACACACACAACACACGCAAACAGCTGGTCCAAGGCTAACACTTACATACATGATATGAGTATCAATTTACAGACAAAAACACTGAGGGCGGTGAGTGTCTTCGGGGCTGGTTTTTCAGGGTGGGGCGGCTGTTGTGTGGGGTGTGGGTGGGGGGCCAGGGGTTGGGAGGAGGAGGGGGAAAAATGGAGCAGGAGGAGGAGGGGGAGGGGAGGAGGAGGAGGAGGAGGAGGAGGAGGGGAGGAGGGGAGGAGGGGGGGAGGGAGGGGGAAAAGGGGAGGAGGAGCAGAGCAGGGGGGTGGGAAGGGGGAAAGGGGAGGGGGGGGGTGGGAGAAGGGGAGGGAGGGAAGGAAGAAGGAGGGGGAGGAGGAGGTGGAGGGGGGGAAAGGGAGGAGGAGGGGGAGGAGGGAAAGGAGGGGGGGAGGAGGGGGAGGGAGGAGGAGGAGGAGGAGGAGGGGGAAAGGGGGGAGGGGGGGAAAGGAATGGGGAGGAGGAGGAGGAGGAGGGGGGGAGGAGGAGGGGGAAAAAGGAGGGGGGAAAAGGGGGGGAGGGGGGAAAGGGGAAGGAAAAGGAGGGGGGGAAAAGGAAGAAGGGGGGGGAAGGGGAAAGGGGGGGAAGGGAAAAAAGGGGAAGGAGAAGGGGGGGGCGGGGGGGCAAGGGGGGGGGGGAAATAGAAAGGAAGGAGGGGGAGGGGGGAAAAAAGGAAAGGGGGGGGGGAAGGAAGAAGGGGGGAAAGGAAGGGGGGGGAGGAGGGGGGAAGGGGGAAAGGAAAAAAAGGGAAAGGAAAAAAGGGGGGAGGAAGAAGAAGAAAAGGAGGAGGAGGAAAAGGTTGAGGCAAGAATGTAAGATAGAGGGGAAGGACGATAATAAGAGGGCGGAGAGTGGAGAATACAAGGTAAGAAGGATGTAGAGGTGTAGGAGGGAGGAGGAGAGGAGGGGGAGGGAGGAGGAGAGGAGAGGGGCGGAAGAGGAGGGAAGAGGGGAGAAAAGGGAGTGGAGGTGAGAGGCCATCGGGTCAGAGGGGTACGTGGATGAATTTGAAAAAACGGGTACTGTTTTGCCCAGCGTACGAAGAGGAGGTGGGAGAGAAGGGGAAAGGGAAGCAAGCTAGTGGGATATGGAGGATTGAGGGAAGAAACAGAATAAGGGAATAATGGAAAAGAGGGGAAGGAGGGAAGGAGAGGTAGAGATGGAGGGAGTAGAAGCGGGAAGGGGGGAGGATTGGTTAAGGAGGAAGGGGGGGGGAAAGAGGGAGGGAGTGAGGGGTTTAAAGGGCAAAGAGGGGGGGAGGAGGGAGACGGGGAGGGAACGAAGGGGACTTGGAGAAGGACAAAGAAAGGGGAAAGGAAGGGAATGGGAGGAGGATAGAGGGAGGGGAAAGAGAACGACAGAAGGATGGGAAAGGAGAGGCCGAGGGGTAAGGAAAAAAGAAGGGAAGAGAAAGAGGATTAGAAAGGGGATTAGGAAGAGGAAGAGGAGGAGGAGGAGGAGGAGAGGAGGAGGAAGAGAAGAACGAGGAGGATGGGTATAGGTACGATGATGGAATATAAGAAAACAAGAGGGAATATAAGGGAGCAAAGAGGGAAAGGAGTAGAAGAGGAAGAAGAGAGATAAAGAGGAAGATAGAGGCAATACAAAACGGAGATGAGCAAGAATAAAAACATCCGCTTATGGAGGAGGATGAAATAAAAAAAGCACACTAAAGTATACATATCAAATAGCAATAGTGATGATCATGAAAATAATGATAATTGATAAGATAAATGGACACAAATAATAATAATAATAACAATAATAATAATAACAATAATAATAATGATAATGGCAAAAATAAAGATAATGATAATGATAATGATAATGATAATGATAATGATAATAATAATGATATAATAATTATAAAATAATAATAAAATAAATAAAAATAAAAGTAACGATAGGATGATGATGACGATGATAATGATGAAGATAATGATAACAATTTCAACATTAATAACCATGCTAGCCATAAAAATAATAACAATAATATCAACAACATGAGTAACAATAACAGAACAGTAATAACAACAACTATAACACAAGCAAATAAAACGTTATAACAGGGGCCGAGAAGAGAATAAAAAAACAAAAGCATAACGCGCTTCCCCGCATAATAAACAGCCTTTTGAGTCAGTCTTAATGACAGTCAGGTCAGTCGGGGTGACAGTTATGTATTAATAATGTATATTGGAATTAGGTTTTGATTGTCGATTGATTGAATATTTGTTTTTTTAGGTGTGATTAAAAAACTTGATTGGTGGTGAGTGGGAGGAGGAGGAGGAGGAGGAGGAGGAGGGGAGGAGGAGGAGGAGAGGAGGAGGAGGAGGAGAGGAGGAGGAGGAGGAGGAGGAAAGGGGAGGAGGAGGAAAGGGGAGGGAGGCGGAAGGGGAGGAGGAGGAGGAAAGAAGGAGGAGAGAAGTAGGAGAGAAAGAGGAGGAGAGGAGGAGAGAAGGAGGAGGAGAGGAGGGGGAGGAGGAGAGAAGTAGGAGAGGAGGAGGAGGAGGAAGAGGAGGAGGAGGAGGAGGAAGAGGAGAGAAGAAATAGGAGAGAAGGAGGAGGAGGAAGAGGAGAGAAGAAATAGGAGAGAAGGAGGAGGAGGAAGAGGAGGAGAACAATCATCATCATCATCGTAACAATAATAAGAATGATGATGATGATGTGTAGAAGAATGATAATAATATTAAGAAGAATAAAAGTAGAGAAATAGAAAAATGAAGAAGAAAGAGTAAAAAAGAAAAGAAGAAAGAAGGGAAAACAAAATAATTCAAGATCAAGAAGACAATCGACGTCACGAAAGAATTAAAGAGCTCACGAAGAAGACCAACAAAGGAAATACCAGAAGTCGCGAAAGAAGGGCAACGAACAGAAGCGAAAATCAACGAACGAAGGAGCTGCCGTGTGACGTCATCCTGGCCCCGCCCTCCAACAGTAGCTCTTCCTCTGAGGGCGAGCCAGTGCCTCCTCCCCCGTGGCACTCTGGGTGTCACAGAGACGCTTTGTGCATTGCCTTCTCTGCCTCTGCATTTATGTCTATTTCTATTCGTTTAGTTGTGTGTTGTCTATCCCATCTATTCAGTTATCTATTGTTTTAATTGCTAGCTTTTTTAATGTGTCTGGTGTGTAATGATTGGCATCGCCTCTTTAGTCTAGCCCTTGTGTATTATTTTATTTACTAATTCATTTATTCGCAGTTCGTACTTTTTGTTGTTTATCGTTTTATTTAATTCGCCTCATCATAATGTGTCACCCTCAATTTGTATTTATTTTTTTTTTCTGTCTGCATGTCCTTGACTTTTGTTTTGTATTGTTTTTCTTACGTTTTCTCGCGGTTTCTCCCTTTTCTTTCTCCCTCTCTATCTCTGTTCTTACTTCTCCTTCCCTCTCTCTTCCCATCGTTCTGCCGCGCTTCCCCTCTTCCTTCTCCCCTCTTTCCTGCTCCCCATTCCTCAACCCTCATTTTCACTCCCTTCACCTCCCTCGTTAGCCACACTTATACGCAAGGGAGGGCGAGGGAATCAAAGGGCATGCGGGTGACGGAGAAGGTTAGCTTCCCTTGCCCGCTACCCCTATCCTCTGCTAGCCTTCCCTACCTTTCGCGGCTACCCATGCCCGCTATCCGTTTCTCTTCCCCACTATCCTTCTCCGCTACCCATCTCCGTTACCCTTATCCTTTATCCTTCCTTGCTATCATTTTTTCCCCTTATTTTTCCCCTCCTCTTCCCCGTCACCCTCCTCCCCTCCCCTTCCCCCGCCACATCCCCCTCCCCTTCACCTGGCCACCCCTCTATTCCCCCCTCCGTCCCCTTCCCCTCCCTCCCCTTTCCCCGCTCCGCCACCTTCCTCCCCTCCCCTTCCCCCGCACCACCAATCCTCCCCTCCTCTCCCCCGCCACCTCCCCCTCCCCTAGGAAGAAGTAGGAGGAAGCAGCGCGGAGCAGGTGTCCCCGAGGGGCCTTGGGGCGCCCAGCCCCCCCCCCAGCCTTTACCATGACTATAAATTCAAGCCGTTTGAAATGGACTCCCAGCCCGTTTTTAGAGCAGTAGCAGCTGGTCTCCGTGGCCTTCTGCTTGTCTTCGTGCGCCGCCGGCCCTCCTTCCTCGCGCTCTGCTCTCTTCTCTTCTCTCTTTCGGGTTTTGCGTTTCGGTGGAAGGGGGAAGGATCGAGAGACGAGGAGAGTGGGAGGGAGGGAGAGGAAGAGGAGGAGAATAGGGAATGATGAGAACAGAAACAGAAAGAAGATCGGTTGCAGTAAAAATAGATAGAAGAGCGAGAGAGAGAGAGGAAGGAGAGAGAGAGAGAGAGGAGAGAGGAGAGAGAGCTAGAGATAGAGGGATCGAGAGGAGGGGAGAGCGAGAGAGACGGATGAGAGAGAGAGAGAGAGAGATGAGGCGAGAGAGAGCCGAAGAAGGAGAACGAGAGAGGAGGGGAGTAGAAGGAGACGAGAGGAGAGAGAGTGAGAGTGTGACGTGAGTGTTGAACGTGGTGAAAAAAGTGGAATGTGAGTGAGTGAGCGTGATGTGGTGATGTGAGTGAAGTGGAGTGAGTGAGAAGGTGAGAGAGAGAGGAGAGAGAGAGATGATGAGACGAGAGAGAAGGAGAGCGAGAGAGAAGAGCGAGACAGAGAGACAGAGAGTAGAAATGGCGGTTGCAGATAACAGATAAAAATAGAGAAAGAAAAAAAAAAAAAAAAAAAAAATACAATGCAAGCACAAGATAAGGAAAAAAAAGTTTTTTTTTTTTTTTTTTTTAAAAAAAAAAGTAAAGAAAAAAATTGCCCAAAATTTAAAATGAACAGATAAAGAAAGTTAATTAGATAAGAATACAGTATCGCTAAAATAAACAACAGCAACACTCGTGCTCCATAAACCACCCACGTCGCTTTTGAGAAATAGAGAAAATCCCTCATCTTAACCAAACAAAAAAATAACACAGGTGGGGGTTAAAAAAAAAACTAAAAATCAAAATTTTAAAATAAAAAAAAAAAAATTTTGTCTTGAAAAAATAATTGGGAAAAAAGGGAATTTACGGGGGCAACTTAACAGAGGAAACGAACCCTTAAAAGCTCAAACACCCTGCCCGGAAAACCCCAACGAGGGGGGTTGGGAAAAAGGAGGGGGTTTAAAAAAAGGGAAAAATAGTTATAAAAAAAAAAAAAAAAAAAAGGGAAAAAAAAGAAAAAAAAACAAAAATACACAGCTGACGATGGGTTGGAAAAAGAAAAAAAAAAAAAATGAAAACGAGGTAAGGAAGTAGAAGTGGGGGAAAGGAAGAGGTTTTGGGTGAGGGGGAGGGATGGAGAGAGGGGGAGGGGGGAGGGAGATGAATGGTGAGCAAGTAGATGAGAGAAAGAAGGGAATAAAAGTTATAGGAATGGATAGATAGATGGATAATGAAGGAGTAAGCGAGCCAGCGAGATAAAGATAGATAGATAGATAGAGAGAGAGAGAGAGAGAGAGAGGGGAGAGAAAGACGGGGGGTGTGGGGGAGAGGAGATGAGAGAGAGATCCAAATCCCTTTTAATCAGCCTTCATTATTACCGGTTCCAAATGTCAAGCAATATGATATTTCAATGTGTTTCGCGAGCGTGAACGTCTTACTCTATCTATGTGCGCGTGCGCTGGTGTATGCGTAGGCATGTGTCCTTCTGTGTGTGTGTGTGTGTGCGTCCCGTCCGCGTGTGCGCGAGGACGTGTGATCCCCTTCGAATCCTCCATCGATGTTTCAGCCTTTTATCTTCAATCTAAGGAGCTCCACGCCAGATCCCGGACGAGGGTTGAAGATCCGCCGTTTCTCAAAGGGTCACCTGCCATCCCGGTCATTTGTCTTTTAAGGGGGGGGGGGGGGGGGGGTTCTCTCATATATTTGTGTATGTGTTTTTTGTGTTTTTTTGGGGGGTTTGTGGATTTTTGTGTGTGTGTGTGTGTGTGTGTGTGTGTGGTCTGTGTTGCGTGTGTGCTGTTTGGGGGTTTTTTTTCACACACACACACACACACCCCCCCCCCCCCCCCCCGCCACACACACACACACACACACCAAATTCATATATATACAACATACATAAAATATTTATAATTTTATGTATTTTTAAAAATATATATATATATATTTATAATATTTGTATGTGTGCGGCCTTTCCCCTTCACGTCCTTCGGGCCTCTCTCCCTGCTCTTTTTTTTCTTTGGGTCTCTTACCTTTATGAAAACTTCGAAAACCCCAACCCAACCCGGTGGCATACCTGCCCAGGGGAAAAAAAACTTAAATTATAGACTTTTAAATTTTTAAATAAAGGTCTATAAAATTTCTATATATACATACAACATCATACAAGGCATAATTTTTTTTAAATTTCAATATGGCTTATATATATA
Source organism: Penaeus chinensis (assembly GCF_019202785.1). NCBI lineage: Eukaryota > Metazoa > Arthropoda > Malacostraca > Decapoda > Penaeidae > Penaeus > Penaeus chinensis. The sequence continues at coordinate 17,342,920 of NC_061841.1, forward strand.
TATTTTAGATATTTTATAATATTAGAATATAACATATAAAACCCCCTATATTAGGGAACTTTTAAAAAGGGTAACAAAAATAATACGACAAAAATAGGGGATATATTTTATTTTTATAATATTTTACATTTTATATAAAAATAATTTTGCACCCCATACATGCATACATATTTTACAGTTAGTAATACGTGTGTGTGTGTGTGTGTGTGTGTGTGGTGTGTTGTGTGTGTGTGTGTGTGTGTGTGGTGTTGTGTGTTGTGGTGGGGTGTGTGGGGGTTTGGGGTGTGTTTTGGTCCCGGTTGTGGTTTTTGTGGGGTTGGTGTGTGGGGTGCGTTTGTTGGGGTGTGCGTGCATGTGTAAGGGCGTGCGTGCATGCGTGCAGGCCCAAAACCACGCACATGCCATACAAAATCAGCCATTTTAAGGGCGTGCTCGCGTGGGAATTTCCAAGGGGCGAAGACC
>NC_061841.1:17350881-17355881 GCF_019202785.1 Penaeus chinensis
ATTCAAGTATGTCTATTCTTGCTTTCTTTAGTGGAAGATGTTTATATTGACCATCCCTCCAACCGAAAAAAAATATTTTGAAGATCGAGTGAGCTATTTCCACATAACAACAACCGTATATCACCCTATTCCACTTCCATTTCCGGCTATAAAAAAGAACACAGCGCTAAGTTCAACACTTCCTACCATAAACCATATCACGGAAAAAAATAGTAGCCTAATCGTAAAGAGAGGCAATTTCTACTATAAATGAAATGGAATAAGTTGAATCAGCAAGGAAAATAAATTAAATTTGATAAAAGACAGTGGAGAATAAAAAAACAGAAAAATAAAACTGAAAGGGAATGAATAAAAACAAAACAATAGGCATAGAGCATAGAATCCCCCCTCCCCCCCTCAACGAAAGACAATATTTCTACCCCTCCCCTTCCCCCCCCCTCCCACCCCCTCCCCTCACTCGGCCTCAGCACATAAGATATCAGAAGCATCAAGGCAACATAAACCACATTCAGCCTAACAGCATTCCCGATGCCGGCGCCAGGGTGGACTTCCGTTTCCATGGCAACGCGAGCGGGGGCGGAGATGGCGGTGGGGGGAGGGGGAGGGGGAGGGTAGGTCTCTTTGGAAGAGGAGGGTAGGAGGGAGGGTAGGAGGAAGGGTGGGTCCTTGGGGTGAAGGGAGGGTAGGAGGGAGGGTGGGCGAGGAGAGGAGGCCTCACGAGGGAGGAGAGGGGGGAGGGAGGGAGGGAGGGAGGGGAGGTCCAAGCGTCACCGAGTTTCTGGCGCCAACGATTCATAACGTTTTTATAGTATCTTGCTCTTATCTCTCATTTCTTTTATTTACTCTTTCATCATATATTTTCCTCTATTTTACTCTTAATCTATGATAATGTAATTTCACATGACATCGAGGCTTTTCGTATAATTTTGTTCTTGCTATATTCCCCTTTTTTCCCCCTTTTCGCTTAACTTTTGGGGGTAAATTTGGTCGAAAAAAAAAATCGTCTCAAAGAAGGAGAATTTCTTTCAAAAACTACATATACCCAATAAACAGCTTAGAAAAAAAAAACAGAAATCACAGAAGATAAAAAAAAAAAAAAAACGAAATACGAAACAAAACCAAATATGGCGGGAAATATAAGATCACTAAAAAAAAATCCTAGGAAGACGACCGAGAAGAGGTACTTGTAGGATCAGATCCCCCTCGAAGGAGGAACAAGCGTAGGCAGCCATGTTTGTCGTAGGAATAGAGGTGGAATAAGGGATCGCATCCGCTTTGTTCATTTAATGTTCCGTAAAAGGAGGTTCGGTAGCGCTACATTCGGGAGGTTATGCGAGCCGGCTATAGTAACGGAGGAGGAGGAGGAGGAGGAGGAGGAGGAGGAGGGAGGAGGAGGAAAAGGAGGAGGAGGAGGAGGAGGAGGAGGAGGAGGAGAAGGATGAGGAGGAGGAGGAGGAAGAAGAGGAGGAGAAGGAGGAGGAGGAGGAGTTAGAGGAAGGAGGAGGAGGAGCAAGAAGGAGAGAGAGAGAAGGAGGAAGAGGAGAGGAGGAGGAGAAGAGGAGGGAGGAGGAGGAGGAGGAGGAGGAGGAGGAGAGAAAGAGGATGGAGGGAGGAGGATGAAGAGGAGAGGAGGAGGAGGAAGGAGGAAGAGGAGAGGAGGAGGAGAGGAGGAGTAGGAGGAGGAGGAGGGAGAAGGAGGTTGGAGAAGGAAGTGAGGAGGAGAGGAGGAGAAGGAGTAAGAGGTGGTAGAGGAGGTGGAGAGGAAGAGGAGGAGAGAGTAAGGAAGAGGAGGAAGAAGGACGAGGAGGAGGAGAGCAGAAGGAGGAAGAGGAGAAGAGAAGAGAAGGAGGAGAGTAGGAGGAGGAGGAGAGGAGGAGAGGAGTAGGAGAAGAGAGTAGAGGAAGAGAGGAGAGGAGGAAGAGGAGGAAGAGGAGGAGGAGGAGGAGGAGGAGGAGGGGAGAGAGGAGGAGAGAGGAGGAGAAGAGAGGAGGATGAGGAGGAGGAGGAGGAGTAGGAGAAGAGGAGAAAGGAGGGAAGAGGAAGAGGAGAGGAGGAGAAGAGGAGAGGAGGAGGAGGAGGAGGAGGAAGAGGAGGGAGGAGGAGAAGAGGAGGAGGAGGAGGAAAGGAGGAGGAGAGGGGGGGAGGAGAAGAGGAGGAGGAGGAGGAAGAGAGAGGAGGAATAGGAGGAAGAAGGAGGTGGAGGAGAGAGAGGAAGAGGCGGAGGAGGGAGGAGAAGAGATAGAAGAGGAGGAGGAGGAGGAGGAGAGGAGGAGAGGAGGTAGAGGAAGGAGGAGGAGGATGATGAGGAGGAGGAGAAGAGGATAGAGGAGTGGAAGAAGAGGATGAGAGAGGAGGAAGAGAGGAAGAAAGAGGAGAGGAAAGGAGGAAGAGAGGTGGAGGAGTATGAGGCATAGGAGAGGGAGTATGAGCAAAAGGGAGTCCCGGAGTAGGAGGCGGATGACTACTCGGTAGCGGCGGCGTCGTGCAGCGGCGTCGGAAGGTCGTCTTCTGCGGCTTGCTACCGTGCGGCTAGGTAAGTCGTCTCCGCTGCTTCTCGTCTGCCTTCTCCTCGTCGGCTTCTTCTCGGATGATGTCTGCTGTCTGTCTTCCTCAGTGTCTCTTCTGTCCCTTCCTGCTGCTTCGTCGCCTTCCGTAAGCCCCCGCCTCACGCACTCACCCCCTACCCTCACAGAATCCAATTAACCCCCCCCCCCCACCCCCCACCCCCCTGTCCTACACGCCATTCCTACACCACCCCCCCCGCGCACAACCGTGTCCCCTGAACTCCCGGCCTCCCAGTGCCCCCGCCTCTCGTCTCCCCCCACTTCACTGCCCGACACCGAACCCCCTTCGTCACGACCACTCTCCTCCAAACAGTGCCGCCCGGCCCCCCACCAACCCCCCTCCTATGGCAAATTGTCCAAGCCCCTGCCAACTCCCTTCTCCTCCCGGAACAGCACCCCCGACGCGCAAAAAATCCCCGCAATCACCCCCCGCATCCGCACCAGCACCCCGCCGAACCCACGTCCACCGCAACCAAAATGGCGCCAGAAAGAACAGGGCCACATCAAAACTGCCCCCCCCCGCAAGCCTAAGCGAACGGAAAGAACACTACTCGTAAAACACCTCACATAACAAACGCACCGAGCCCAACATCAGCTCAGCGCGCGACTGCGCTCGAGATCCGCGCGCGAGCGATCTCGCGCGCTCGCGCTCGCGTCGCTCTCTCTCGCCCTGCCCGCGACCGAGCGCGGGCGCGCGCTCGAACGGCGAGCGCGCAGCGCGCGATAGACGAGCACGCTCGCGATCGAGCGCTCTCGCGCGCTAGCGCGATCGCGCTCTCGGACGTCGCGCGCGCGCTCGACCGAGAAGAGCGAGCAGGGCGCGAGAGATGAGCGTCTCGCCCGATCCGAGCCGTCTCGGTCTCTCTCTCCCCTGTCTCGCGCTCGCTATCGCGCGCGCTCGCCCTTTGTCGCGCGCATCTCTCCTCTCGCGCGATCGCGCGCGCGCCTCGCTCTCTAGCTCCGCGCTCACGCGAGCGCGCGCGCGCGCTCGGCAAGCCCGTCCATCCAGACCGCCCCCTCCCAGCCTGCCCGCACCCCCCCACTCTCTCCGCGCGCCGGCGCCCAGCCCTTCAGCTACCCCCCGAGCCACCGCGCTCTAACGGCGCTCGGCGCGGCCGATCTACTCGCCGCTCTCCCGCTCGCGCGCTAGCGCGCGCGAGCGCAGAACGATCCGCCGAGAGAGCGCGCCGCGACTCGCGCTCGCACTCGACGCGGCTAGCGCGCGCTGCTAGCTCTCGCGAGCGCGCGAGCGCGAGAGCGCCACCTCTCCCCCCCGCTCGCGACCACGCTCGCCCCAGAACCCGCAACACACACCAAAAACGAACACCGCCCCGACACCCGCCCACGTACCGCGACCCCCCCCACTACCCCCCGCAGACTACACCCTGGAGAGCCCAGTACGAAGGGACCGTATCCAGCACCATCAAGAGTAAACACGACACGTCCGTGCGTAGAAATCCCGGTCCGGCGAAGCGACCAGAGCATGAAGCGTCACCATACCCTCCACTCGCAATGCTATCACCGACACGGACCACTCCGCTACTCCCTCCCCCCACCCCCCAATCACTCCATTCCCTCCTTCCTTCCCTTACCCGACTTACGCATTTTTTTTCTTTCTGTTTACTCTTTAAGTCGATATCTATCTATGCCGATCTTGCCTCTTCTCTGTTTATTTTCATGTCCTGTCTCTCTATCACTGTTTCTGTCTCTGTCATTGTGTTTCCTATCATGTCGTCTGTCTGCTTCTGATTGTCTGTCTGTGTGCTACTGTCTGTTTCTCTCTCTCTCCCTCTCTCTCTCCTCAATTCTCTCTCTCTCACCTCATCTCTCCTCTCTCTCGCCAAAATCTCTTCATCTCTCTCTCTCTCTCACAACCCCAGCCCACCCCACAAATCCTCCACCCCCATCCCTACCTCCCACGTTCATACTCAAACCCGCCCTCCTTTCCTCCCCCCTCTCCCCGCTCTATTCAACGCTTCCCTCCCTCCCTCATTCCTCTCTCCACACTCCCTCCCCCTCCCTCTATTCTTCCATTTCCTATCAATCCCTTCCCTCTCCAACCCTACCTACCTACTCCACCTCCTTTCTTCCCTCCCTTCCCCCTCTCTCTTCCCCCCCTCTCCCTCTCCCCTCTTTCTAACCTCCCCCTAAATCCTTATATTCTTCCAATTCCTTCCTCCCATCCTTTCCCTCTCCTCCTTCTCTCCCTCTCCCTCCCTCCCTCCCTCTCCCCCTCTCTCCACCCTCTCTCCCTCTCTCTCCCCCTCCTCTCCCCCTCCCTCCCTCCCTCCCCCTCTCCCCCTCCCTCCCTCCCTCTTCCCCCCTCCTCCCCCTCCCACCTCCTTTCCTCCCTCCCTCTCCCCCCTTTACCCCTCCTTCCTCTCCTTCCCCCCCCCTCCCTCTCTCCCTCCTCTCCCCCTCTACCCCTCTCCCCCC
>NC_061841.1:17370881-17380881 GCF_019202785.1 Penaeus chinensis
TGATAGAGAGACAGAGATAGAGAGATAGAGATGGATAGATAGAAAGAGAGACAGAGAGAGAAATAGAGATAGACAGATAGACAGAAGAGAGACAGAGATATGTAGACAGAGAGAGAGACAGAGAGTGAGAGATAGAGGTAGACAGATAGAAATAGATGGATAGATAGATAGAGAGAGAGAGCGCGAGAGAAGAGGAAGAATCAACACAGACAGCTGAAGAGGAGAAGGAAGCACACCATATTTACAGAGTTTAAATTCTCACGCTGGAAACAGGAAATTACCTTCCCTATCCCCTTCCCCCTTCCCCCTTCTCCCTTCCCCTACCCCTACCCCCTACCCCCTACTCCCTTTCCCCATCATTTACCCCTTTACTTTATCTTCCTTCCCTTTACACTTCCAATTCTCCCCCTTCTCCTACCCTATTCCCTCTCCCCCCTTCTCCTTCTCCCTTCTCTACTTTGTCTACTTCCCCTTCCCCCTCTCTCCCTCGTTCCTTTTCCTCTCTACCCTTCCTCTATCCCTTTCCCCTCTCCCCTTCCTTACCCCCCTTCCTCCCCTCTCTACCCTTCCCCTAACCCTTTCCCCTCTCCCCTTCCTTACCCCTACCCCATTACCCATTCCCAAATTTCTACATCTCATTCCCTTTTCCCCTTCCTCATCCCCTCCTTCCCCTCCCTTTTCTTCCCCCATCTCCCCTCCCCTCTCTCTCCTCCCCCCTTTTCCTCTCCCCACCTTTTCACTATGCCTTTTCCCCTCCCCCTTTCCTCTGCTTCCTTCCCCTCCCCTCTTCCCCTTCCCCGTCATTCCGCGGACAAAAAACAAAAAACAAAAAAAATAATCGTTAAGAGAAAAAGACAAAGATAACTTTTCGATAACATCCTCCCCGTTTCATCATTATCCTAATTTTTTTATCTTTATTTTATTTATCTCCGTTTTGCTTTTGCTTATGCTATTGCTTTTTATTCTCTGTTTTGTTTTGTTTTTCTTCTCAGTCGTTCATTACTTCCTGATGTATTTATTTCGCCATCATTTCTCACTCTCCAATCCTCTGTTCATAAAACATCCTAAACAGGTTTTATGGCTGGACTTAAATAGGTTTCAGTGCGTTGACCTGGGGTGTCGTGGGGGGGGGGGGGGGAGGGGAGGGGAGGGGGAAAAAGGGAAGGAGGGGGGAAGGAGGACGGGAAGGGGGAGGGCGAAGAGGGAAGGAGGGGGAAGGGGAAGGGGAGGGGAGGAGGGGAGAAGGGAGGGCGAAGAGGGGAGGAGGGGGAAGGGGAGGGCGAAGAGGGGAGGAGGGGGAAGTAGGGAGGAGGGGAGAAGGAGGAGTGGGAGGAGGGGAGGGGGAAAAGAGAAGGAGGGGGGGAGGAGGATGGGGAGGGGAGGGAGAAGAGGGGAGGAGGGGCAAGGAGGGAGGAGGGGAGAAGGAGGAGTGGGAAGGTAAGAGGGAGGAGGAGGAGGAGGGAGGAAGGAAGAGGAGGTGTAGAAGTATTGAAAAGAGGAGAGAGAAACAGGTTAGATAGATAGACAGAAAAAATACAAATGAATATAAAGAGAGGGACAGAGAGAGAGAGAGAAAGAAGAGAGAAAGAGAGAGAGAGAGAGGAGAGAGAGAGAGAGAGAGAGAGAGAGAGAGAGAGAGAGAGAGAGAGAGAGAGAGAGAGAGAGAGAGAGAGAGAGAGAGAGACAGAGAGAGAGAGAGAGAGAGAGAGAGAGAGAGAGAGAGAGAGAGAGAGAGAGAGAGAGAGAGAGAGAGAGAGAGAGAGAGAGAGAGAGAGACAGACAGACAGAGAGAGAGAGAGAGAGATAGATAGATAGATAGATAGATAGATAGAGAGAGAGAGAGAGAGAGAGAGAGAGAGAGAGAGAGAGAGAGAGAGAGAGAGAGAGAGAGAGAGAGAGAGAGAGCTGTCTAATTGTCACTAAAAGCGTAATTGTTATTGTCAAAAGGAAACCAGTAGAGTGTAAACTTTCTTTATAAACTTAACATTAACAAACTTCCATCCCATTAAAACGAGTTCTCGTATCTTGAAAATCTTCCATTAAATTCTTAATTAGCATTATGTACTTTTTTATGATGACAATATAAAGCATTTTGGCATTAACGTACCTTTCTTTAATATATTGGAAAGAAAAAAAGTTATAAATGTTATTTTTTCTTCAAGATTTCCGATAAGTGTTGTCAAGGCATGTTCCTTCCTTATTTCGTTATAAAAGATAAGAAAACAAGCAATGTTCACTAATTGCAATACAGCAACTACAACCCACTAATGCTACTTGTAATAGCAGTAGTAATAACAACCCTAATAATGATAGTCATTATTATCATTATCAAATTAACAGCAACAACAATGGTAATAACCATGATAATAATGATAATGGTAATTATAATAATTATTATTATTACCATTATAATGATGATGATGATGATGATGATGATGATGATGATGATGATGATGATGATGATGATGATGATGATGATGATGATGATGATGCTGATGATGATGATGATGATAATGACAGTGACAATGATAACGATAACGATGATGATGACTATGATCATAACATCACACGGTATCAGTTTCATAATATCCAGATACACATCAGATCAGCTGTCTCTCGACCTCTTAAAATCCCGCGAGTTATAACTTCCCCACAAGTCCTTTCCAAACATAACTCACGGTTTTACAGCTTCTGGATTTCCTACGCAGACATCTACCTCCCCCCCCCCTCCCCCTCCTCCTCCTCCTCCTCCTCCTCCTCCTCCTCTCTCCTCCCTCCTCCTCCTCCTCCTCCTCCTCCTCCTCCTCCTCCTCCTCCTCCTCCTCCTCCCCCCTCCTCCCCCCCCTCCCTCTCTGCTACTTTACTTCTTTTTAATCCCGTTTTGCCTTTCCCCATTTTTATTCTATTCTGTTGTTTTCTTTCTTTTTTTCTTCGTTATCTAGTTCTTCCCTTTCTGGTTTTTTTCTTCTGTTGTTCTCTTCTTTCTTTTTCTTTTTTAAAGTTTTTCGTCTTTTTCTTTTTTATAGTTTTTCGTCTTTTTTTCCTTTCTGTTCTGATATCCTGCTATCTTTGATTTTTCTTTCTCCTATCTTAACTTTTCTCTTATTCCATGTCCTTTCGCTTCTTCCTACGTCCCTATTCCCTCCACCTCCACCTTATTCCCTCCACCTCAAGAGTCCGTCGTTTCCTAGTCTCCTCCTCCTCAAAACCTCTTTATGTCCCGCGTCTCCACTTCCTTCCACCTCATCCACCACCGCCCTCCACAGCCAATCCCTATCGCCGGTAAGTCCACTTCGCTGGCCCATGGTTCCGCCTGCCTCGTTATTCGTCTAAACTAATAGTGACTTCTTTACCTTCTTCATATAGCAAATCCCTCTAATTTTTCTTTTATCTTTACCCTCCATTCTTTCGCTCTCTTTTTTTTCTCTCTCTCTTCTCTCGCTCTTTCCTTTCTCTCTCTCTCTCTCTCTTCTCTCGCTCTCTCCCTTCTCTCTCTATCTCTCTCTCTCTCTCCCTTTTCTCTCTTTCTTCTCTCGTTCTCTCTCTCTCTTCTCTCGCTCTCTCCCTTTTCTCTCTCTCTTCTCTCGTTCTCTCTCTCTCTTCTCTCGCTCTCTCGCTCTCTCCCTTCTCTCTCTCTCTCTCTTCTCACTCTCTCCTTCTCTCGCTCTCTTCCTTCTCTCTCTCTCTCTCCTCTCAGTCTCTCCCTTCTCTCCTTTCTCCTGCTAAAATTCCAGCTTCCCAGCAAACAAATCTCATTTCAGTTCTACCTATAAAATTCCTGTCCCTTTTAAGTACTCCGAGTCTTTCCCCTTTACAGCAGTACTGATATCAATGGGGCTGTCTTCTCTATTTTCATTTTCAATTTTATCGGTGTTTCTTAATCTAAACTCACTCCTGTTACTTCTCTCTACTTTCTTCTTTCACTTATTCCTCTTTTAACCTTCCGTTTCATATTCTCCTCCTTCATTAGTGTGATCACAGATATCTAAATTAGGGATATTTAAAACTCTTTTAATATGTGTCATAACAGTGTTAATAATCTTCCGTTTTTCTACATCAACTTTCATTCTGTATCTTTCAAGACGACTATTTCTTCTTTTTCTCACTTCCTCAGTTTCTAATTCTACGTTTTCTCACTTCCTCAGTTTCTAATTCTACGTTTTCTCACTTCCTCATTTTCTAATTCCATTCTAAATTTCTAAATTTCTGTCTTATTTTCCGCGATCGGGGTCGAGGAGCGTCTGACCCTCGTGACGTCACAAGAATGTTTACGGGTGAAACTATGAAGGAATTCGTTTGGGCCTAATTTTTTTTTTTCTCTATCTTTCTCTTTTCCTTTTTTGTTCTTAATCTGATTTCTGTTGCAGCTGTTTTTTTTTGTATTTTTTTTTTTTTTTTATCTTAACGATATGTTTCTTATTCTGTTTTCTCTTTAAAAAATCCCATTCTTCTTATTTCTTCCTCATGTTATTAGTATCATTATTATCATCATGGGCATTATTATTATCAGTACTAAGCATTATCATTAGTAGTAGTAGTAGTAGTATCATTATCATCATTATTATTATCATTTCCATGTTTATTATCATTATCATGGCTTCTCCCTCTCCAGCTCCTCTTCATCTTGTATAAATATTCCCATCATCATTTTCGCTCTTCTTTCGAGTGTGCACTGTTCCCACCCCCTCATCCCCCCCCCCCCACTTCACCCCCTCACCCTATCTCCCCCCACTCCCCCCCCCCCACTCTTACTTCTCCATCCCTCTCTCTATCGCCAGGACCCCCCTCCCCCCCCTCCTCCACCCGTTGCCTTAGCATATGGTTCCTACCCCCCACCCCTGTCCCTAACGCCCTAGTCCCTACCCTCTCACCCCAATGCCCTAGCCTCTGTCCCCTAGCCTCCACTACCCCCTATCCCCCACTACTCTAGCCTCTGACCCCCTTCCCGCCCCCTCTCCTAACCCCAATGCCCAAGCTTCTGACCCCTATCCCCGGCCCCCCCTACCCCCACTATGCTGGCCTCTGACCCTCCCCCTCCCCCCTTCCCCCTCCCCCCTCCCCACCCGCCCACACGCACAGACACTGAGTCACGCTTAAGTCTTCTTGTCGACTCGTCTTCCTTTCCTTCGTTCATCTAAATCTCTATCTGTTTTTTTTTTTTTTTTCATTTTCCTTTCATTTTCCTTTCTATTCTGTTTTTTTTTTGTTTTTTGTTTTTTTTAATCTATTTCTCATCTCGTCTCTTGTATTTTCTCTTTGTTTTCCTTCTTTCCACTAACCTTCTGTTCGTCTGTCTGTCTCTTTCTCTCCCTTTCTCTCTCTCCCTCCTCTTCTCCTTCTCCCTCCTCCCCTCTCTCTCCCTCCTCACCCTCTCCTTTCTATCATTCCCATCCTTCTCCCTCCCTCTTCCCTTCCTTCCCTTCCTTCCCTTCTTCCCTCCTTCTCCGTTCACTCCCTTCTTCTCTCTTTCTCCCTTCAGTCCTTCTTCCCTCCTTCTCCCTTCCTTCTCTTCTACCCCCTTCCCTCCCTTCTTCCCTCTTTCTCCCTTCCCTCCCTTCTTCCCTCCCTTATTCTCCCTTCCCTCCCTTCTTCCCTCCTTCTCCCTTCTTCCCTCCCTTCGCCCTGGTGTTGTGCTGTGGGGAGAGACTCTCAGGGTGACGAATCATGAGGCAGAACCACTGACCCGTGACGGAAAGGGAGCAGGGAGGAGGAAAAAGAAGAAGGAGGAAGGAAGGATGAGAGAAAAAAAAAAAGGCAGGAAGGATGGAGGAAAAGAAAAGAAGAAGAAGGAGGAGGAGGGAGAAGAAAGAAGAAGAAGAAGAAGAGGTAGTAGTAGTAGTAGTAGTAGTAGTAGTAGTAGTAGTAGTAGTAGTAGTAGTAGTAGGAGGAGGAGGAGGAGGAGGAGGAGGAGAAGGAGAAGGAGAAGGAGAAGGAGAAGGAGAAGGAGAAGGAGAAGGAGAAGGAGAAGGAGAAGGAGAAGGAGAAGGAGAAGGAGAAGGCGAAGGAGAAGGAGAAGGAGAAGGAGAAGGAGAAGGAGAAGGAGAAGGAGAAGGAGAAGGAGAAGGAGATGGAGAAGGAGAAGGAGAAGGAGACGGAGAAGGAGGAGAAGTAGGAGTAGGAGGAGAAGGAGACGGAGAAGGAGAACGAAAAGGAGGAGAAGGGGGAGAAGGAGGAGGAAGAGGAGGAAGAGGAAGAGGAGGAGGAGTGAGAAGACGTTACATGACGCCCTTTCTCTCTCTCTTTTTTATGTCGTCTGCGTTTCTGCTTATTTACACTTTCCTGCTTCTTTGCAATTTTAATGTTATTTTTCTCTGTCGGTTTTCATTTTTATTCTTCTCTCTTCCATGTACAGAGTTAATGAGGAAACAAAAAATCAAAAACCAACAAACATGACTGAAAAATAGATAAGGAGACTAGTATAAGTTGTCCGAAATTAGCTTTCTGTGACATCACATGCGCCCTCATGTCCTCCTCCTCCTCTACTCCTTTCCGTTCTTTTCCTTCCTATCTCTACTCCCTAATCCCAATCTTACTCCTTCCTCATTCGTCTTCCATACCTCCCCTCACCCTTCTTTCCTCTCTGCCCCCTCCTCCCTCATCGTCCATGTTCCTTCCCCTTTCATCTTCGTATATTCCCTCACCTATCCTCTCCCTTCCTTTCCCATACCCTATCCTCCTTCTCCCTTTCGTAATATTTCTCCCTCGGCTTTTCTATACACCCTACTCCTTTTATCGTGTATCCTCTCCCCTTTCTATACACGTCCTCCTTTCATCCTGCATGCCCTTCCCCCCCTTCACATACCCTATCCTCCTTCTATCTATCCTTCCATCCTACCTCCCTCCTTTTATCCTACATCCCCTGTATTTCTATTCCTTTATCTCCTCCCCTCCCTTCCCACACCCCCTCCTCCTTCTATCTTATACCCCCTCTCTTTTTTTGCCTCTACCTCCTAACATACTCTTCCTTTACCCCCCTCCCCCCGCCACCGCCCTCCTTCTCTTCTTTTCTTCCATTTCCCCTTTCTCCCCGTACCCCCCCCCCCCCCTGATGGCGCGACCTGCCCTAAGGGAATGATCACCCTCCAGGGGGGCGGAAGATGGACAACACAAACACTTGATAAGATCTGGAAATCCGTCCCCAGCAGGAGGGAGGGAGGGAGGTAAGAGGGAGGAAGTTGGAGGGTGGAGGGAGGAGGGGAGGAGGGGAGGAGAGAGGAGGAGGGAGAGAGGAGGAGGGAGAGGGGGAGGGGGGACGGAGAGGGGGGAGAGGGAAGGGAGGAGGGGAGGAGGGGAAGGGGAAAGGAGAGGAGGGGAAGGGGAAGGGAGAGGAGGGAGAGAGGGAGAGGAGGGAATGGAGGAAGGAGGGGAGGGAGGAGAGAGGAGGGAGGAGGGAAGAGGGAAAGGCATAAAGGCATATGTGTCTGTGCACTACCAGTCACGCAGTAAAAAAAACAGAAAACATAAAAAAAACAGATACTTATATCCAGATACAAGAAAAAATAAAAGACCCGCCGGTCCCCATTGAACAGTCCCCTCGCCAATTACGTATGCAGACCACAACCAAAAGAAATCTCCTCGGCATGCTTGAAGAGAGCATGCTAATCACGTTGACTGAGGTGTGGTCATGCTAGAATAAGTGTGACAGGTGCAGTCTGTGTTAAATCTTTCTGGAATTGGATTTAAATGTCCATTTGTATGTGTCCTTGGCGTGAAACGTGTTTGTGTGTGTGTGTGTGTGAGTGTGAGTGTTTGTGTGTGTGTGTGTGTGTGTGTGTGTGTGTGTGTGTGTGTGTGTGTGTGTGTGTGTGTGTGTGTGTGTGTGTGTGTGTGTGTGTGTGTGTGTGTGTGTGTGTGTGTGTGTGTGTGTGTGTGTGTGTGTGTGTGTGTGTGTGTGTGTGTGTGTGTGTGTGTGTGTGTGTGTGTGCATGTGTGCGTGCGTGTGTCAATAATTATACATTCCCGGCATGTACGGCATTCATCTTCTCCGCATCGAGACCATTGCGAATTACGCTATCTATCCCATTCCAGTGAATAAATAAATAAATAAAACACTCAAATCAAAAGCCTCCATACTCGTCTCACTACCCTTATTCCATTTACATATTCCTTCTTATTTGCGACTTTCACCCGGCCGGCGAAAGTCCTGTCTGGTTCCCCGACGCGAAGATCGAGGTGGCGTCCCTCCCCCAAGGTACAATTAGTATGGGGTTCTCGCTCCTTGTAAGAAATTGTAAGAAAAGTGAAAGTCTGGCGGAGGGACATGATGCTGGGGGGAGGGAGGCTGTCGAGGGAGGAAGAGAGATGTTGGGCGGGCACTGGAGTACACAGCTGTATGTGTATTAATGAATTTACGTGCCTTAAAGTAGGGTGTTTTTGCGAATAATGTGCAGTGGGTTTTTCTGTCGTCGTATCAGCATGGTGGTATTTTATCATTCAAGTTAAGACAAAAATGCGCGTATCATGGTACGGATATACATGGATCTGTATAAGATAACTTGGATATGCACAAGCACACACCTTTGCTATGTTCACTTATATAAGAACATGTAAGTATTATCCTAAAAAAAAAAAAAAAAAAAAAAAAAAAAAAAAAAAAAATACATATCATCATCGAAAATATAGTTTTAGAAAATTTCGTAATATATTCTATCGCATATTCTACAATCAATAATTTCATATGTTTAACTTATTTGACTTTTAAGCAAACAACAAGAATCAACCAAAAAAAAAAAAAAAATATTCTCGAACGGAAAATATATAAAATGCAAGATTTTCCCCCGAGACGTTTGTAAGGACACACCTTACAAAGTATAGGTCATAATGCACACATTCGGACACGCTCTTCTTACTTCGTTTATGAAAACAAACACTTTGTTGACAACGGAAAATAATAGTACAGATCTTTGCAAACTGGGTACAATTCAATAAAATTCACCCTTTTATGATCTTTATCATTCTCTTTTTTCGCAGTTTCCGGTTTTGTTGTTGCTGTTGTTATCATTTCATCATTGTTATTCTTTCACTCCTCCTATTTAATTATCATCAGGTTCTTCGCCATCCTGTTCATCACCATTCGCATTATTATCATTACTTTTACCATTTATTATCATTATCACCATCATTCAACATCCTCATTCTAATTCTTTTTTGTCATCCTCCTCCTCCTCCTCCTCCTCCTCCTCCTCCTCCTCTTCCTCTTCCTCTTCCTCTTCCTCTTCCTCTTCCTCCTCTCCTCCTCCTCCTCCTCCTCCTCCTCCTCCTCCTCCTCCTCCTCTTCCTCTTCCTCTTCCTCTTCCTCTTCCTCCTCCTCCTCCTCTTCCTCTTCCTCTTCCTCCTCCTCCTCCTCCTCCTCCTCCTCCTCCTCCTCCTCCTCCTCCTCCTCCTCCTCCTCCTCCTCCTCCTCCTCCTCCTCCTCCTCTTCCTCCTCCTCCTCCTTCTCTTCATTATCATCATCATCTCTATAGTTAACGTTAACTTCGCTGTCGCAATTGTTACAATTTTCATCATAACATCTAAAAGTCTTATATAAAAATGGAAAACAAAGAAATAAGAAAAACAACTGACCCAGCATGACCTCAGCTAAGCCGTGACCCCCCACACGCAGTCTGGTGACCTTCCTTGCCTTTCACCCCCCTCCCCTCCCCCCCCTCCCCCCGCGCCAGACGCTATCCTACAACAGTTCGAGGATTCTGCTGAGTCATTGGGGATTCATTGTGATGAATCACTGGATTTCTCTTTGTCTGTCTATCTGTCTGTCTATATTTCTGTCTCTCGCTCTCTCTCTCTGTCTGTCTCTCGGTCTCTCTCTCTCTCTCTCTCTCTCTCTCTCTCTCTCTCTCTCTCTCTCTCTCTCTCTCTCTCTCTCTCTCTCTCTCTCTCTCTATACATGTAAATGCATATATATGTATATACATGTATAATTATATACATATATATGTATATATATGTATATGTATTTACACACACACACACAAATACTTTCCAAATACGATACACCCAA
>NC_061841.1:17390881-17393381 GCF_019202785.1 Penaeus chinensis
AACAAAAAAAAAACAAAGAGAGAGAGAGAGAGAGAGAGAGAGAGAGAGAGAGAGAGAGAGAGAGAGAGAGAGAGAGAAGAGAGAGAAGAGAGAGAAGAGAGAGAAGAGAGAGAAAGGGAAAAAGAAAGAGAGAAAAACAACAGACAGACAAAGACAAGGCAAAAAAAAAAAAAAAAACGAAAAAAAAGACGTTCTTCAGCAGTCCCCCTCGACGTTAGATAACACCGGAGAACTCTAGATTTTTTTTCCCGCACAAAGTCCCAATTAAGACATTGAGAATTTGGGCCAAATGTAAAGACGTTAATCCAGCGGGACCTTCAGCCATCGCCACTGACCGTGTGAGGACAACCAGGCTACTAGACCAGATGTTGAGAAAGGGTGGAGGGGTCGGAGGGAGGGAGGGAGGGAGAAAGGATGGGAGGGAGGGAGAGGGGTGAAGGCAAGGAGGGAAGGGAGAGAAAGGGAGGGAGGGAAGGAGAGAGAGGAAGGAGGAAGGGTGGAGGGGTCGGAGGGAGGGAGGGAGGGAGGGAGAAAGGTTGGGAGGGAGGGAGAGGGAGAGTGGTGGAGGCAAGGAAGGGAGAGAAAGGGAGGGAGGGAAGGAGAGAGAGGAAGGAGGAAGGGTGGAAGGGAGGGAGACTGGGAGAAGGAAGAAGAGAGAGAAAGGGGAAAGAAAGGAGGGAGAGAGGGAGGGAGGGAGTAGGGAAGGGAAGAGGGATAAAAAGGAAAAGGGATAAATGAATGGTCGAAAGGAGGGGAGCAGGGAGGGAAGGAGGGAGAAATAGGGAGGGAGGGAAAGTAGTGGAGGAGGGAGGGAGAGAGAGGAAGGAAGGGAAGGAAAGAAGGGGTGAGGGGAAGAAGGGAGAGTGAATGAAGTAGGAAGGGAAGGAGAACAGAGAGAGAGAGAGAGCGAGAGAGAGAGAGAGAGAGAGAGAGAGAGAGAGAGAGAGAGAGAGAGAGAGAGAGAGAGAGAGAGAGAGAGAAAGAGAGAGAGAGAGAGAAAAGAGAGAGAGAGAAGAGAGAGAGAGAGAGAGAGAGAGAGAGAGAGAGAGAGAGAGAGAGAGAGAGAGAGAGAGAAAGAAAGAGAGAGAGACAAAGACAGAGAGAGGGACAGACAGACAGAGAAAGCAACAAAGAAGCACAAAGATAGCAAAAATAAACCAGCCGCCTATGAAATCACGAACGGTAAACGAAGAATAACAAACGAAAGAGTAAGAAAGGAGGGCAGCAAAAAACCTTTTCCCGGGATACCCCAAGGCGCTATCCTATTGCCTTCGTTCTATGCAGTCCCTAAAGCGGTCAGACTCCTTCGCTTCCAAAAGGAATTCAAAAACACCTCAAACGAATTACTTACAATACTACTAAAAAAAAAAAAAAAAAAAAAAAAAAATAACCCAATTGCTAAAAAAAAAAAAAAATAATAATAATAATAATAAAAAAATAAAAAATAAACTTTAAAATTCGATCGGAAATAAGGGACACGACAACCGAATTATATAAAGAGATAATACGGATAAAATGAATGGCACAATAAAATAATGAAATAACAGGTTAATAAAGATAACATAAGTCATTACAATGGTCTCGGAGACTTATAAGGAGAGGCAATTTGAGGCTGACCTGAATAAAAAGAAAAAAATAAACTTTTACTTTCTGTCTCACTTTATAATCTGTTTTGGTTATATTTGCATATGACTTTTATAGTACTTTTGGGCATCTTTAATTTCACTTGCATTATCATCATTGCCATCGTTACTCTCATTTTATATCATCGTTTAAATGATACGATCATTATTTGCAATATATATATATATATATATATATATATATATATATATATATATATATATTCTCAAGGGTATCTGTACAATTAGTTATTATTCATTAAAAAAGCATTGGAATATTTAGAGAGAAGAGAGAGAGAGAGAGAGAGAGAGAGAGAGAGAGAGAGAGAGAGAGAGAGAGAGAGAGAGAGAGAGAGAGAGAAGAAGAAGAAGAAGAAGAAGAAAATGCAATGCAGTAATGGCTTCATCAGAGCAACCATGTGTGTTTCCGGTAATATGTTAGGACAGTTGACAGACCTTCCTTTATGTGAGGGGAAGAGGGAGAGAAAAAAAGTAGAGTCCGTGTTGCTTTAGGAAGGGGTGGGGTGTGGGGGAGAGAAGGAGTAAGGGAGAGAGGAAGGAAAGAAGGGACGGAGGGAGGGAAGGTGGCGGGAAGGAGGGAGGAAGTGAGGGAAGGAGGGAGGGAGGGAGGGAGAGAGAGAGAGAGAGAGAGAGAGAGAGAGGAGAGAGAGAGAGAGAGAGAGAGAGAGAGAGAGAGAGAGAAAGAAAAGAAAGAAAGAGAGAGAGAGAGAGAGAGAGAGAGAGAGAGAGAGAGTCTCACATCCCTCAAAGACTTCTTTCTCCGAGAAAGCACAGTCCAACGAGCTGATCTTCTACTTCCTTACCCCATCTGAATCTATGATAATCATCACGTCTCCATTTTTCTTCACAAACGGCTG
>NC_061841.1:17398381-17409091 GCF_019202785.1 Penaeus chinensis
ATGAGGATGATGATAATGATAAATAATAACTATAAAGACAATAACACAAACAATAAAAATAATAGCGCTAAAGATGGAATGCTTGTGCTACACCCTCATTATAACGCCATTTATTTTCATGTTTTTAATTGTGAAGAAAATAATATATATTCTAGTCTTTAAACATATTAAAATAGCTAAAAAATAGCTAAAAACTTCTGAAACCATTTTTCTTTTTCAAAAATATTCTTGGGAGCAAAGAAAGAAATGACATAACACCGTCAAAAAAAAAAAAAATAAAAAAAAAAAAATAAAAAAAAAAAATAAAAAAAAAGTGACTGTAGGATTCTTTCAATAGAGTCATTGTCCTCTTCTAATTCACAGTGAAAAAAAAACAGTGAGTGTCTTGTGCTTATTTTTTCAAGATCTTTACACCTTATACAGTGAAAGTTCAGATAATATGATTTAGTGATCTGTCGTCATAACATGTTGCAGACACGCAGGAGTTACAGATATGCATATAAATATATGCACCCTCTTATTGTGCCTCACTCTTCCTTTCAGTTGATTTCTTTTTCCTTCTATCTTTCCTTCTTTCTCTCCCTATCTTTATTTCTCTCTCCCTCTTCTCCCTCCCTCTCTCTCTCTTTTTTTTTTTCTCTCTCTCTGTCTCTGTCTCTCTCTTTCCCTCTCCCTCTCCCTCCCTCTTTCTCTCTCTCTCTCTTTCCCTCTCCCTCTCCCACTCCCCCCCCCCCCTCTCACTGTCTCTTTGTCTCTCTCTCTCTCTCTCTCTCTCTCTCTCTCTCTCTCTCTCTCTCTCTCTCTCTCTCTCTCTCTCTCTCTCTCTCTCTCCCTCTCTCTCTCTCTTATTTACGAAGGGGGGGGGGGGGTACCAAAAGGTTTCTGGCAAACGCCCAATAGTTGCGAATGATTGGCATTATGGAGGGCGGAGAGGGAAGGAATGGTAAGAACAATAAGTGGAAGAGAAGGAGGATGTAGGTGGGTGGTGGAGGTGGTGGTAGTGGAGAAGGAGGAGGAGGAGGAGAAGACGAAGAAAATGACGATGACGATGAATAGAAGGAGGTGGAGGAGGAGGAGGAGGAGGAGGGGGAGGAGGAGGAGGAGGAGGAGGAGGAGGAGGAGGAGGAGGAGGAGGAGGAGGAGGAGGAGGAGGAGAAGACGAAGAAGATGACGATGACGATGAAGAGAAGGAGGTGGAGGAGGAGGAGACGAAGACGAGGACGAAGAAGATGATGGCGATGAAGAGAAGGAGGTGGAGGAGGAGGAAGCGGAGGAAAAAGAGAGAAAGATATAGATAGATAGATAAATAGATAGATAGAGAGAGAGAGAGAGAGAAATTGAGAGAGACACAAGACACTTGGAGCCATACTTTCGAAAATTTGTAGGCCTAATCTACCAATGCCCTACAATCGGCCCGATAAGATAAGCCACAATAGGCCTCCGCTGGAGAATCTTTAATCGCAGATTACATCCATCCTGGTCGTTTTGTTTCACATTCTCTCTCTCTCTCTATCTCTATCTCTCTATCTCTCTCTCTCTCTCCACTTCTCTCTCTCTCTCTCTCTCTCTCTCCTTTTTCTTCTTCTCATCCGGCATCCATTCATTCATTTCTGTCTATCTGTCTCTGTCTCTCTCCCTCTCCCTCTCCCTCCTCTCATTCGGCATTAGGTCTCTCGACTTGCTTGCGTCTTTCCAAGCATAAACAATGACGTAACGACCTAAGTCAAGATCAAATGTCTTCTTCACTCTCCTCAAACTACGTCAGAGTCGGTTATATTCTTAGATTTTGTGTAGGTGTCATGTAAGTGGTTGGGCTTACTTGATTCCCTCTTGTATTTTTCACTTTTATTCGTCGTTATATTCTGTTTCACTCTGACGTGCCATCTACGTGGTATGTTTACGTAAACACGGTCATTATATCTGGCATATAGTTTGCAAGTAGTTACACACTCTCGGCGATATATATTTGAATCCTTTGAACGAATGGGTCTTCTTGTCATTTATTTTCAAACTATATTCAAAACGGCAAGTCCTCAGCGGGAAGGAAGATAATTCTAAGAAACAACTTATGGCTAAGCATTTACGAAAGACAATGGGCAATACCCTCTAAGACGAGCGCCGTCGGTGAGCGTGAGATACCTCTCGTAGATATAATTAGCTCAAGATAATCATTTACATGGAACAATCGTCTCTCCAGTCTCCCCTCACCCCCCCTCCCCCGCCTGAACCCCTGCCCCAGAGACCCCTCCACCCCCCTCTTTCTGCTTCTCTCTCTTTTTTTCATTACCTATTTTTTTCTTTCTTTTTTCTTGAGTGTGTCTGTGCAAGACGAGTCAAGGTGCTACCAGCCCACAGACCGTAAGGGGCCCTGACAGTTTCTCTATTGTTGAGGTGAGATAAGTGTGAACAAGCCACAACGGAGTGGAGGGTGGGGGGGGGGGGGGGAGAGAAGAGGGAGGGATAAGTAAGGGGAGGGCGATAAGAGGGAGGGGGAAGAGAATCGAGAAGAAGGAGGGGCGAGCAGGGAGGCGGAAGAAGTGACTGGAAGAAGAGGAGGAACAGGAAAGAAGAAGGGGAAAACAGCCAACAGAATGGAAGAAAGGAGAATGAAAGAAGGAATGAGAGGGGGGGGGGGGGATGAAAGAGGTAGTCGAAGTCTCAAGCTACGACACTTTACCGACCTCGACAACCCAGATAACACATCGAAGGAGATAAACTATGAAAGAGCTTATCACTAAAGGGTCGTGTCTTATGATAAAACGAGGAGGAGGAGGGGATGGGGTAGGGGGAGGGCGTGAGGCTGGAAGTAGTGGGAGGGGGAGGGGGAGGAGGGAGACGGCGTCCTAAAAGGCTTCTAATTCGAGTGATCACTTGTTGAAAATGAATGAATGAAGTGTCCTTCACTGGCTGTGTGTGTCTTTGTCTTCTGTCTCGGTCTGCGTGTGAAAGAAGTTGTCCTGTTTTACAAGAAATACCAGAAGTCATCTCACTGTCTGACTGTCTGGCGCCGGGTTAAGGGGAGGGGGAGGGGGGCTAACAGGAAAGGAAGGGGGGGGGTGGGAGAAAGGTGATTGCGCTGGCCGTCACGTCTCTCGAAAGCACTTTTTTTCCCCCTCTTATTTTACTATCTTTCCTAACGGTCTCATATTTCAAATGTTATCCGAAAGAATCCATTGGGGTTTGATATAACCGAAGAGTGTAGGGGATACGATCACTTAATGTCCGACGGCGACGCGTTATTGGTGTTCACGAGTCGATTCTATTCCTCTCTTCCATCTTTTTCCTTCTCCTATATTTTTCTTTTTCCTATCTTCCTCTCTATTCTTTGCCCTTCCAATAACATCCTGCTTTCTGCACTGATGTCTGGTCAAGTGCAGGAACCGCAAGCAAGCACAACAGATGAAGAGAACAAGCAACAAGCAAAAGTATTGACTCTGGCTCTTGCATTACATGTGTTGCCCTCCACGCGGCCCTTCTCTTTTTCTTCCTCTTCGCCTCCTCCTCTCCCTTGTTCTCCTCCTTCTCTTCCTCCTCCTCCTCTTTTGCTGTCTTCATTTTTTGTTTCCCTCTTCTTCTATCTCTCCTCTTTTCTCTACTTCTCTTCTCCCTCCTTTATCAATCCTTTTACATAATTGCAGGCGTTATCTTATTGTTGTTACCAACACGATTATCAAAATTACTCTTGACTTGTTCTTCTAATATCTTTTCTTCTTCTTCTTCTTCTTTTCTCTCTCCTCCTCCTCCTTCTCTTCTTTCCTCGGAAAAATGTAATCAAAGTGTAGGATAACAAGAGAGAACAGAGAACCAGAGAAAATTGAAGAAGGAAGAAGTATATATAAAAAAAAAAAAAAAAAAAAATGAAAAACAGGGAGTCAATGAAAAAGAAACAAAAAGAATATAAAAAAAAAGAAGAAGCGAATAAGGAAGAGATCAAAACAGAGAAAAGAAAGGCAAAGAAGAGAAGAAAATAATAAGATTGCAATAATGGCAAGAGAGCAATCAAGCAACGTCATCTTTGCAAAGTCCTAATTTGAGTTACATAAAAGGGATTATAAAAAAGGCCTATCCATTAAACATTTCCTTTTATATAACATAACGACCTGTTCACCTCGACAGCGAATCAAATACTAACAATATGGCAGTGAGAGAATAATAATAAATCTGCATGAATAATGATAATATAAAAATGATTATGATGATAGCAACAACAAATAATGATAATAATAATGATGATGATGATTATGATGATACTAATAGCAATAACAATAAAATTAATAATAGCAATAATAATAATATCAACGATAATAATAAAAATAATAAAGTAAACAGAATAAATTTGAAAAAAAAAAAGAAAACGAGAAAAATGGCGCCGGCTGCGTTCGAATGCGTCCTCATCAGCTGTGATCCTTCGCGTCCGGTTCTGTAGACGCAGCTGATATCTCCTGCCTTCGCCCACGTACTGTATATTGCAGCTTGCATTCCCTCTAACTCTGCAACACCCCACTCAACTGCACACTCAGTTTCTTTCCACTGCAGTTCTTTTTGTGGTGTTATTAAAATTGTTATCAAAGTCTTTGCTTGTTCTGTTCGATCATATATATTACTTTTTTTTTTTTGTTTCTTTTCTTTTTGTTTTCTTGTTTATGTTCGATATTATTTTCCTCTTGTTACGTTATTTTTAGTATACTTCAGATACACTTTACCTGCCCTTGAATGTTCTTAGTATATCGCCTGGTTCTTTTACAACACTTAGACACACTTTATATATTTTTTTGTTTGTGTTTTATTTCACTCTTAGGTATTCTTAGCCTGCCTGGTTCTTTAATATATTCAAAAGTAGTTTGCAAGTTCACAGTCTCTCTCAGTTATGTTTTGTTAGACAGTGTACTGAAATTCTACGTCGAATATTTTACTATTTAACTGGTATGAACTTCTAGCACGTATTCAAACACACACACACACACACACACATACACACACACACACACACACACACACACACACATACACACACACACACACACACACACACACACACACACACACACACACAATCACACACACACACAAATGCGTATGTTATATACATGTCTGTGTGTGAGTGTATGTGCGTGCATGTGCGTGCGTGTGTCTGCGTGCGTGTGTTTGTGTGTGTGTATGTGTGTGTATTATATCATATATGCATGTATATATATTCCGGACTGCAGCACCTTCTCAGATTACTAACTGTAAACATTTCCAAGTGACGCCGAACACGTATATATATATTTCAGCCGAAATCTCAACCAAGAGTTCAGTGTTATCTATTAAGGAAATTACACGAAGGAATCGATGAATATAAAGATGAGAACCTCATATCCTAAGTAGGGTTGGGAGAAGAACAGAGAGAAGCCGAGTGGAAGGAAGGGAAGAGGGAGGACAGGAAGGAGAGGCAGAAGTTGTGGAGGGAGGGAGGGAGAGGGAGAGTGGGAGGGAGGGAGGGAGAGGGAGGGAGAGAAGGGAAGAGGGAGGACAGGAAGGAGAGGCAGAAGTTGTGGATGAAGGAGAGGCAGAAGTTGTGGAGGGAGGGAGGGAGAGGGAGAGAGGGAGGGAGAGAGGGGGATTGGGAGGGAGGGAGGGAGGGAGGGAGGGAGAGAGGGAGGAGAGGAGAGAGGGGGAGAGGGAGGGAGGGAGAGAAGGAGAGAGGGAGGGAGGGAGGGGGAGAGTGAGATAGATAAATAGATAGAGAGATAGAGAAAAGAGAGAGAAAGAAAGAGAGAGAAGGCAAAACGCAGACATGCAGACAAGTAATCAGGCAGAAAGAACAAGGAGAGAAGCCATGTTAATGTATCTGCCTCCCCTCTATCTCTATCCCCCCCTCCTCCCTCCCCCCATTCCCATCTCTCTTCTCCATCCTTTCACTCACTCACTCACTAAACCTCTCAATCACTCACTCTCTGCGTCAGTCTGTCTGTCTATCTGTTTCTTTTTGTGTCTTTTGCATTCATTCATTTCTCTCTCTCTCTCTCTCTCTCTCTCTCTCTCTCTCTCTCTCTCTCTCTCTCTCTCTCTCTCTCCGTCGACGTTGAATAAGCGAAGGAGCTGACTCATCCTCATAAGAGTAAGGGCAAAATATATACCTGGAAACCCCCACCCTCTGTAGGATAGTTGCTAGTTACCATTTTGCTAATTATATAAGTAGTACGCAAGGCCTGGGAAGTGGCATATCGTCTATGGATTGAAAATGCTTGAATGAGGTGACATTACAAAATACATAAAAAAGGTCTAATGCATGCTTTCATATCTATATCTATCTACCTACCCATCTATCTGTCTATATATCTATCTAACTGTCTTTCTATCTATTTATCGATATACACATACACAGATAAGCCCATACATAGATATGCATACACACTTTTTATGTTTATTCAAGTAAAGCAAACGAATGGCGAAAAAAAAACATTGTAAATTTTCTTGTACATAAAGTAAATATCCAGTTATCTCTCCTTACGTAAATATTTTTCTCTTCTCGGTATAAGGTCAACAAACTGGAGACAAACCACTTTATATTCTTCTTCAAAGAAAATGCATTACCATTCCAAAGTTCCTCCCAATATACCAAGAAAACAAAGGTTGTATAAACACATTACACAATCAATAAACAGATATAACAAAATGTATGTATCTATTTTTTTCATAAATTACTAGAACCAATGTTATAGAAATTTTAGAAAGTATAAGAGAAAGAAATATCTCATCTTGAAGAAACTAATCCTTGAAAAAAAAGAGCATCAAAAGAGTCTGATCCCATGAGAAGGCATTGAGGCTTGTTACAGATACCAGAAGAAAAGGATCAATTGCCAAATAGAAAAAAAAAAAAAAAATACATCGGGGTCTATAAATGAATAAAAAAAAACATCGAACCCTCTTACGGTTACCAGAAAAAGGCTGAAATTATATACATAATATCAATATATATAATATCAATATGCATGCGTGTGTGTGTGTATAAAAGCAAATATAATGGGACCTTTAATAAATCCTAAAAAAATGTTAGCATCGAAAGGAGAGGAAGATAAAAAAAAACATCAAAGTTCGATCCCCAGAAAAAAAAACATCAAGCCTGTTCGGTTCCACAAAAAAAAAGGATCAAATGACAAGTTAAGAACACCGCAACACTCCTCCCCCCTCCTCCCTGCCCCTCTTCGCCCCCTCCTCCCCTCCTCCCCTCCTGATAGAGTTACTAGAGCACACTAGTTGGTGGGGTTTCAGAAAGGAAAATTGAGGCCAATCTGCCAGGATTTTTTGGTTCCCATTTTAGCAATTTGTTGTCGTGATTGTAGATTAGAATGGATAAAAAAATGGAAAAGAAGAAAAAAAAGAAAGGAAGGGGGGAGGAGGAGGGAAAAAAGGGGAAAGGAAAAAAGAAGGAGAAGAAGAAAAAGAGGAGGGGGGGGAAAAAGAGGAGAGGAAGAAGAAGAAGAAAAGCAAGGGGAAAAGGGGGGGAGGGAAGGGGGAGCAGAGGGGAGAAGGAGGAGGAGGGGGAGGAGGGAAAAGGGGGAAGAGGGAAAAAAAAGAGAACAGGAAAAAAAGAAGAAGAAAAAGAAAAAAGAAGAAGAAAAAGAAGAAATAGAGAAAGAAAAAGAACAATACAACGAAGGAGAATACGAAAAAGTGGGAGAAAAAGAAAAACAAAAAAAGAACACTACAAAGAGGATGATACAAAAAAGAAAGAGAAAAAGAAAAGGGAGAAAAGGAAAGAGAAAAAAGGGGAGAAAAAGAAGAAGGAAAAGAAGAAGGAGAAAGAGAAAGAGAAAAAGAAGAATAACAGGAAAAAGAAGGAGAAAAAGAAGGAGAAAAAGAAGAAGAGGAAAAAGAAGGAGAAAAAGAAGAAGGGGAAAAAGAAGAAGAAGAGGAAAAAGAAGGATAAAAAGAAGAAGGGGAAAAAGAAGAAGAATAGGAAAATGAAGGAGAAAATAAGAAAAAGAAGAAGAAGGAAAAAGAGGGAGAAAAAGAAGAAGGAGAAAGAGAAGGAGAAAAAAGAAGAATAACAGGAAATAGAAGGAGAAAAAGAAGAAGGAGAAAGAGAAGTAGAAAATTGAAGAATAGGAAAAAGAACGAGCAAGAGGGAAAAAAAGGAGGGGGGAAGCAAAGGGGCAAGGGATCAGAGGCCGTCCATTACGAGTACTTACACCCCACGTTTTAAATTATGAGGGCAAAAGTTAGCCCGACGAAGGACCTTCTTTTTCCCCCGGGGAAAGATAATAAACCCCTCAGAACCCCCCCCCCCTTTTTTTTTTCCCCCTCTTTTTTTTTTTTTTTTTTTTTTTTTTTCCCCCCCCTTTCCTTTTTTTTCTTCCTTTTTTTTTTTTTCCCCTTTTTTTTTTTTTTTTTTCCTTTTTCTTTTTTCTTTTTTTTTTCTTTTTTTTGGTTTTTTTTTCCCTTTTTTTTTTTCTTTTATTTTTTTTCTTTTTTCCCTTTTATTTTTTTCTTTTCTTCTCTTTTTTGTTTTTACCCTTCCCCTCCCTTGTTTCTTTTTTTTTATCTTCCCCCTTTCCCCCATCCTCATTTTTCCCCTCTTTCTTTTTTTCATCTATACCCCGTCCTTTTCTTCCTTCCTTTTCCCTTCTAAAAATCCTTCTTCTCTTCTCTCTCTCTTCTCTCTCTCTCTCGCCTCTCTCTCCTTCCTCCCCCTCTCTCCCTCTCTCTCTCTCTCCCCCCTCCTCTCTCTCCCCTTTTTCTCTCCTCCCCCCTCCCCCTCCCTCCCCCTCCACTCTCTCCTCTCTCCCCACATCTCCCCCCCCTCCCCCCTTCTCCTCTCTCCGTCCTCACCCCCCCCTCCCCTCCCCTCCCCCTCCTCCTCCCCCCCCCCCTCTCCCCCCCCCCCCCCCTCTCTTTTCCTCCTCTCTCTCTCCTTCAAATTTTCTCTCTCTCCCCTTCCCCTTCCGATCTCTCTCCACTCCCTTTTCTCCCTCTCTTCTTCTCTCTCCCCGGATACTAAAGATCGTTTGGGAAACAAGAAGTGGGGGGGGGGGGGGGGGGACAGGGAGGAAGGAGAAAGAGAAGGGGGGGAAAGGGGACGAAGGAGAGGGAGAGGGGAGGGGAGGTAACAGAAACCCCCACCCCGCAAAAACAAATGCAAACACCCAACCAAAATCATTTGAAAAACTCCCGTGTGTGTTGTGTGTTGTGTGTGTGTGTGGGTGTGTGTGTGGTGTTGTGTGTTGTGTGTGTGTGTGTGTGTGTTGTAAACCCAGGGCTTAAAATGCGTTTCGAACGTCTCGGTGGATATGCTTTCGAACGTCTATGTTAGTAATGTACTATGTTTACATTACAGACATATGCATAGTATTTACATGTTCGTTTTAACCCGTTACCTTACCCATGTGTATGTTTCGCATGTACGTTATTGATTCGCGTGTAGGGTAGGATCGTTCTGATATCTTGACAGACTATCAATAAACTGGTTTTATGCCACCTCTCGGAAAATTTACAGTCAATGTACTAATCGGTTAATGATTTTGATTTTCTAAAGTTTTTACGAGAAATTTTAAGATATTTATTTTTGATAGACGCGAAAGGCCTTCTCTATCTGGCCGCCCATAAAATCTTTCATCTGTGTTGTTGTCTTTATATGGGTGAAGAAAGGGGGCGTAAGTGGCGAGGAAAAAGAGAAGGAGGAAGGGAGAAGGAGGGGAAAACATAGGATGGGGGGGAGGGGAAAAGGAGGAAAAATGAGAAAGAAGAGGAGGGGGAAAGGAGGAGGGGGAAGGAGGAAAGGGGGAGGAGAGGAGGAGGAGGAGGGGGAGGAGAGGAGGAAGGAGGAGAGAGGAGGAGGATGAGGAGGGGGATGGAGGAGAGGAGGAGAAGTAGAAAAAAGAAGAAAAGAAAAGGCGGAGGAGGGTTAGGGAAGGTAGAAAAAAAAAAAAGAAGGAGAAAAAAGGAAAAATTTAAAAAAAAAAAAAAGAAAATGGCAAACCCTTTAACAACAAACCCCCCACACCCCCCCCCCAAAAAAAAAAAAAGGAAAACCCATAAACTCAAAGAAGGGGTCCGAACCCCCCCCCCCCCCCCCCCCCCCCCCCCGCCCCCGAGGGGCCAAGCACGAGGGCGAGAGGAGGCGCCGCGGCAGGGGATCCCCCTCCCCCCTTCCTCCCCTCCGGCCGCTAGGGTGATGTCACGCTCGGGTTGACTCACGCGGGTCAAAGGTCACTGGCAACAACTACAGCAACTACAACAAGTGCATTCGTTCCTCAGCGTCCAAATAAACAAGTACAGGTGCTGGTTACCATATGCACGTATATGTCTAACATATGTTTGAAGATATACTTGTTTACGTAGGTTAGGGAATCATATTTAAACATAGACGGTTATGCAAATGAACAAATGGATGAATATACACACATGACACGCAGACGCACATAAATATAAACATTCATACACACACACGTAAAACGCAATATACGTTTTTAAAAATTTAGTTAAATTTTTACCCCTTGAGTTAAGAAAAAATAAAAAATTACTTCGTTCTCCCAGACTAGATCCATAATTTAAATAAAGTTACAATGAAAAATGAAAACAACAACAACAGTTACATAGATAATAATAAAGACTAAAAAAGAACATGGAAATGATTTAGACCGTGGAGAAATAAAAGGCAAAAACAAATTGAGAAAATAATATGATATTAAAGAAAATACTCAAATGAGGGAAATCTAAAAAAAAAAA
>NC_061841.1:17414191-17416691 GCF_019202785.1 Penaeus chinensis
GAGACACAACCAAGTAAAACACATAAACAAATAAAACAAATTAGACAAAGATGAAAACGAAAGGACCCGTTTTTTCTTTTCTTTTTTCTTTCAATTAATCTCTCGACGTATTCCTCCGCCGGCATACTCGCCCCTCGTCAGGCATCACGTAAAGAGAAGGCTAGCAGAGGAAGCCCCCACGTAAGCAAGGCCCAATCTGACAGTGGCACTTGGCACTTGGCACAGAATTTCCCTCCTAAGCCAGGCGGTGAAATTATGGCACGGGTATCTATATGTTCCTCCCCTTCCCTCCCCTCTTATTTCCCCCCTTCCTCTCCCCTTCTCTTTCTATCTCTGTCTCACTTCCTCTTTCGAATTTCCTTTCGATCTCTGTTTTATTTCTCTCCTTTTTGGATTTTCGTTCGATTTTCTATTTTGTTTTTATTCGTATTTTGTCTTTCTCTCTGTGTCTCACTCCCTCTTTTCGTCATTTCCCATTTCTCCTTCTTTTTAGATCTATAACCCCGCCTTTCCACTTCACGAATATTGGATTTTACACCACGTCCAACCTTCAAAAATATCTATCCCTCTTTGCATTCACCTGCGATAATTTCTCTTAAAACGAGCTTTAAAAAAAAAAAAAAAAACATGCAAAATCTGATACACTTGTCACAAGCGAACTTTATACACAGGTTCCCTTCTGTACGCATGACAAACCTCCCTTATTTTACCAGGCCTCTGTACACCTGCTATGTTACGTCATCCTCAACACCCTGTCTCACTGTCACCTTAAGAGAATACTTCGCATGCTTACAACCATTCGGATATGCGGTTTACCCTCATACCTTCCCAACATACAACATGTCTGCCATTCTTCCTATTTGACTCCTTGTTACGCTTCTGAATTTCCTTCTATTTTTTTTTTCCTTCAGATTTGATGCGTTGTCATGTCTACAAGCCACATAAACGTTACGTATTCTCATGATATAAAACTTTCTTAATTGATAAACTCAGATAAAAATAAGAAAAAAATAATGAAGGAGAGAGAAAATACGAAAAATAATTGACGGGGAGATAAACCTTGCGTTATCTTAATCATGTTGTTAAGGAAAAGCGGACTCTAGTTCTGCGAGTTGCGGCCTTTCGTCCCGTAAAGCACGTGGGACTTGAAGCCTTTTCGTGAAGCTGTACGTACGCTCGACGGCGTGCAGAGAGGCCCTGAGGTCCGTGAACGTGGTAACATTACATAAAGCACGAGAAGCGGCGTTTAGTGCCCCCAAGGATCGCGTGAGTAGGGCAGAAGCGGTGGGTATTCTGTGCAAGACGGTGTCCAACGGGCAGTGGCCCTCCCCCTCCCCTCCCCTCCCCCCAGGCAGGCAGGCTGTGTGCTGTAGGGAGGCAGCGGCCGCGCCCATGGCTAGCACACGTACCCTCCACCCCTCCCTCCTGTCCGCCCTCCTCCTCCCGGCCCCTCCGCCCTCCCTCCCTCCCTCACAGCTCCTCTGCGGCCACAGCGCCTGTTGACATCACCGCCCGCCGCCTCCCTTCCCGAGCCACACCGGCCGGGCGGCGCTCCTAAAACGCTCCTCTGTAAACACACGAAGGAAGATTTCGCCGCGGAAAGCTCGCCTCCGAGAAGCTTTTGCGGGGGTCTGGGCTGAAGGGGGAGGGGGAGAGGGGGAGAAGGCACGGGCAGCGCCTCCTCCCTTCCCCCTCCCTCTCCCTTGCCTTCCCTCCTCCGCCAGCCCAGCAGGAGCTTCCATACCCCGCGCCCTGCCCATCCTCCTTCCTCCTTCCCGTACCCCCCCCTCCTCTTGCCGGCCCCAAGACCCCCCGGTTCGTGAGGCGAACGAGGAGGAGCCAGAGGAGGAGGAGGAGGAGAACGAGGAAGAGGACGAGGACGACGACGAGGAAGAGGTCAGGGCGCGAGAGCGAGACCCAGAAGTGGAGCAACGAAGCCAGAGTCCTTACCTGCGAGGCGTCGGCGAGGGCGAGGACGGCCAGGAGCAGGAAAGCGGCGGTCGCCGAGCGCCAAGACGACGGCGACGAAGCCCTAGGTTGGTGTCTGACGGAGCCGCGGGCCATGGCGGCGACGGCGAAAGGGGGGACGAAGGGCACGGCCGATTCGAACAAGATCAAAATAGCCACTGATAGATGGAGTTTGGGAGAGAGAAAAAAAAGAGAAAAGGGGGGGACAGACTCCCGAGTCGATCACACCCACATACGTAAAAGAAGCCTCTGAGGCACACTTCGATCTCCCCCTTGCGAGCGAGGAGGTTCGGCCGACCGGTTGGCGAGACGACCGACGGGCTACTAAACCGCTGCGAGTCACTGGGCGAGATCTTGGCGGGCTCGATGCCGGATAGCGCCACGACCTCTCGGCTTCTCCCTCTCTTCCCTCTCGCCCCCCCGCCGGCGGTCCCTCTCGCCCCCCCAGCTCCCCAGCCGAGAATTTCAGCCCTGCACGAATCGAAGAGATCAAAACCTCCCCGGAAAAAGCAAAAGGAAATTTCGCACTTAA
>NC_061841.1:17439191-17441691 GCF_019202785.1 Penaeus chinensis
AGAGGAGAGGATGAGAGAGAGAGAGGAGAGAGAGAGAGAGAGATGAGAGAGAGGAGAGAGGGAGAGAGGGCGACCGAGAAGATGAGAGAAGATGAGAGAGGAGGAGAGGGGGAGGATTGTGAGTAGGGATGAAGAAGAGTGATTGAATGAAGAGAGAACTGAGAGAGAGAGAGGGGAGGAAACGATGAGAGAGAACTGAGAGATGAGATAGGAGAAGAGATTTAGGAGGGATGAGCCGATGGAGAAGAGCTGAACAGATGAGAGAGCACCAAGAGAGAGAATAGAGAATGAGAGGAGAGAGTTTTGAGATGCCGGAGGTGATGAGTGAGTGAGACATGAGAGGGATGAGTGAGTAGTGGTGAGTAGAGAGAGACAGAGTGAGAGAGTGGAGAGAGGTGATAGAATGAGTGATGTGATAGTGACGGAGTGAGAGAAGAGATTGCGAGATTGACGAAATTAGCTGTGCGTGGGAATTTTCGATTTAACTATTTTGATGATGATCCAGGTTGGTTTACCTAGTCGACGTGTCTAGAACTCCTTGATTCATTCTGATAGCTTAGATTCTTGTGATATGTGAGGATTATTTTTGCTGTCTAATTTACCTACTTATTTTGCATGTCGACGAAGAGTTTTCGTTGGTGCTTACTCCGTGCTGTTATTGAGATTGAGGATCATTTTGGACTATTATCTCTTCATCGGAAAGATTCGGTGATGATTACTTTTCATACGCGAGGCAGCGGCAGTGTTCTGATAGGTGTTTGATTGATTCCCTTACATTATCAAATACATTTATCTAATTGGCTGATCCGGTGAGAGATAGGTGGACTTGCATTTGTCATCGCGTCCGATACAGATTCCGTTGATTATTCTTGTAGTGATTATTACTGAAAACCGGTCCTGATCGTCTTTGTGAACGCGGTGTATTGACGGTAGCCTTCCCGTGTATCCGACTTCATCATGTGTGACTCGGTATTGAAATTAGTCCCTTTACTCCTGACTAGACAATATTTATGGTTGATGTTCTGTTCCTTGTGCAACCGTTCTCTTCTTCTGACATTTGCTGTGTTTCTCCAGAGCTCGATGCGATAGATATGGTTCAGCCTGGTGTGATGGGGATTTCAACATTGTGATGGTGCTTATTGTTGGGGACGTGAGAGGTGATAATATGCTTAGGGAGGCGGATTGGGTGACTTGTCCTTGTTTTCTTCTCGGGTGTGTTGAGTACGTTAGAGTTTATCTTGGTTGGCTGGATCATGAAATTTTGGATATGTTCTGAGCCCTTCGAGAAATGTGTGATCCTTGTACTTTCTTGTGTCCTGATCATTTCTAGTGTTTATTTACTGACTTGGATAGAGGGCGTGTTGGCTACAGGGGATTTCTACTTGATTTTGTTTTTCTTCTGAGACATTAAATCAGAATTTGTCTGATTCGGATTTCTCATATTCGTATTGTTGTGCAGGATATCAGGCTTTTGGTTGCTGAATGATGAAGTTCTGAAGTTTGGGAGACAATTGGAGGCGTTTCTAAACGATTGATTATGTCACCACCTGTATTATTTTTATCTATTTCTCGGATCTCAACCTGATTTTTCTGAGTTTACTTGTGATGGGAGAGAGAGCAAGAGAGAGGAAGAGAGGATAGGAGGGTGGAAGAGAAGAGATGAGTGTGATCTGAGAGTGAGACGTGCAGATGAGAAGGGTTGAGAGAAGAGACGAGGGGGGGGGGGTGTGAAGAGTTGATGAGAGGAGATGGGAGAGGGAGAGTGACGACGAGAGGATGATGATGTGAGTGCTGAGAGGGGAGAGCCACAGACAGACAGAAGAGAAGAGAGAGTCGATGACATGAGATTTGGGTTTGAGATAGAGTGGTGATTTTGGAAGATGATGATGTGAAGACGAGAGTGAGTGAGAGCAAGACTAGAGAAGATGAGTGAGAGAAGACTGTGAGAGTGAGGGATGTGGAGAGAGGACGAGACCGGTTTTGAGTGTTGTTGAGGAGTGAATGAGAGGATGACGGAGAGATCGGAGATGTGATCGAGAGAGAGGTGTGAGAGAGAGAGAAACGATGTGAAAGAGTAGGAAAAAGGAAAGTAGTGGAGAGTGAGAGGGTGAGGAGGATAGAGTGAGAGTGAGATCGAGAGATGATCGATGTGAGCTAAGATTTAAGAGAGAGAGGAGATGGGGATGTTTTGAAGCGAAGACGGAGTGATGTCGAAAAGACTCGTGATGATGATGATGAGAGAGGAGAGAGAGAGGAAAGACGAGGTGTGGCGAGCGGGATGGATGAGAGTGAGAGACGAGGGGGAGAGGAGAGATGGGGGAGAGAGAGAGAGGGAACGGGGGGGAGAGAGAAAAGGAGAAGAGAGAGAGGGGCGAGGAGTCATAGGACATTTAAGAGGAGAACCCGAGAGAGGGGAAGGAGAGGAGAGAGGGGAGATCAATAGGAAAGAAAGAAAAAGAGGAGAGGGAGAGAGAGAGAGAGAGAGAAGAGAAAAGAAGAG
>NC_061841.1:17454191-17459191 GCF_019202785.1 Penaeus chinensis
AGACAAAAGACCAAACAAGCAGTTCCCAGCAAGGCCATCAGCCACGTCGCTAGTCTCTCTGAATAATGACCTTTAATTCCCCCTTCCATAAGGTTTATTTGCCTCATCCATAATAGCCAAATCACCCAGGGTCACACGGAGGTCACGAGAGGTCACGAGAGGTCACAGAGGTCAAACGAAAGTTCATTAGAGGGGCTTTTAAAGGGGCCGCTCTGATGTCATACTTTTTTTTTGTTTTTGGTTCTTAATTCTTTTTCTTGTTATTATTATTATTATTATTGTTATTATTATCACTATTATTGTTGTTATTGCTATTATCATTATCATTATTATTATCTTATTATCATTATTATTATTGTTATTAATATCATTATTATTTTTATTGCCACCATTGTCATTATTATTATTACTATCATTACTATTATTATGATAGTTATTATTATAATTATGATCATTATTATCATTACCACTATTATTAGTATCATTATTATCATTACTAGTATCAGTATTATTAATACTATTATTATCACTATCTTCATTATCATTATCGTTCTTCTTATTACTGTTTTTTTCGATAAAAAAAAAAAAAATATATGCATTGCTTTGCTTTTTCCGCTTTTTTTCCGCCTTCTCCTATTCTCTTCGCCACTCTCCCCTTCCTCTTTCTCCTTATCTTCCTTCTCATCCTCTTCGTTTTCTTCCTCCTCCACTTCGTTCGCCACTTTTCTCGCTTTTCTACTTCTCCTTCATCCTTTACTTCTCTTTCTCCGTTTTCTTTTCCTTCTCCTTTTCCTGCTTATCCTCTGCCTCCTCCTACTCCTCCTTTTCCTCATCATCCCCCCCTTCCTCCGGTATTTTCTATCTCTCCTACCCCCTCCTCCTCCTGCTCCTCCTCTTCCTCCTCCTCCTCCTCCTCCTCCTCCTCCTCTTTCTCCTCCTCCTCCTCCTCCTCCTCCTCCTCCTTTTCCTCCTCCTCCTCCTCCTCCTCCTCCTCTTCCTCCTCCTCCTCCTCCTCCTTTTCCTCCTCCTCCTCCTCCTCCTCCTCCTCTTCTTCCTCCTCCTCCTCCTCCTCCTCCTCTTCCTCCTCCTCCTCCTCCTCTTCCTCCTCCTCCTCCCCCTCTATTCTTTAAACCCTTCTCTTCTCCTCGCTTCTCCCTCTAACCTCTTCCTTCCTCTCAATTCGGTCATAAAAGTAAAATTGACAAAAAAGGAGAGAAAAAGATAACGGTAACATAAGTGGATAAGGGGAATATAGACTGAAAGAGCAAGACGTTGGAAGGAGAAGATGAAGGGAAAAATAAAGAAGACGAAGATCTGAAAAATGAAGAGAGAGAGAGAGAGAGAGGGGGGGGGGGGGAGAGAGAGAGAGAGAGAGAGAGAGAGAGAGAGAGAGAGAGAGAGAGAGAGAGAGAGAGAGAGAGAGAGAGAGAGAGAGAGAGAGAGAGAGAAAGAAAGATAAAGAGAGAGAGAGAGAGAGAAAAGACAAAGAAAAATATCGGGAAACCGAGAGACCGAGAAATAAAAGAGAAAGAACACAGAACACCGACAAAAAAAAAAAAAAAAAGAGGAATCTCGAGAGAAACAGACACGAAAAGCAGAAAGGAAGAAAAGAAGAGACGAGATTATCGGCGCATTTCCCCCTTCCCTCTTCGTGAGATAAGTCCACTAAAACCAACCCGACGAAGTCAATATCCAGCTATCTATCTCCATACATCAACCGCAAAATTATCTATAAAACTGGACCGGTTTAGCGAGACTCCGCCACGTCGCCGGCCCAAGGACTTGTAAACAAAACTATAGAGGGGAAAAGGCCGATGCGCATCTTTATGTTTCTTGCTGATCCTCTATAATCGCATTCGAATGCATCTCGCGCATATAAATGAAGTAACCATAGAGGATTAGATCTTCCCAGAAGGGATTTATGGAGCGAGTTTGGTGCGTTTATACTGGAGGTGAAGGTATATTTTAAAGCGAGGTTACTAGTTACGTGTTATATACCGGAGAGAGGAGTGTGTGCGTTGTGTTTTAGGCTTAGCCATTTTTCAAGGATGCTGTTTCATGTTTATTATTTTATTTTATTTTTATTTTTTTGTTGGGGGGGGGGGGGGGTGCAAATAAATTGGTTTTACGAGACATTAATGGTGTCGACTCTTAATGATATCTTCGTACTTCAAAAATTCACGGTTGTAATTTGTCTGTTGTAGTTATTAATGGCAAAGTCATTATTGATACCGTTTCTATCATCATTATTGATGTGATAATAATCATAATGATAATTATGATAATAATAATGATAATAATAGTAATGATAAAAATAATAATGACGATAATTATGATAATAATAATAATACAATAATAAGGATAATTATAATAATAATGACAATAATAATAATAACAATAACAACAATAACAAAAACAATAATAATAATAGTAATAATGACTATTAGAATGACAATGATAGTGATAACAAAAAATTATATAAAAATAATAATGATAGAAATGAAACTAATACTAATCATGATAATAACAACATAAACAATAATTTGACCGATAATAATAATAAAAACAAAAAATATGATGATAGTAATAGTAGTAGTATTATAAAATATAATAAACAACTAGTAATAATGACATTGATGATGATATTCATGATAATGATGATGCTTATAATAATAGTGATAAGAATAATTATAATTATACTAATGATAATGAGAGCAGTGATGATATTACAACTTAGTATCACTATAATGTTATGATTACTTACGTTAATGTTAAACCCAATAATAATGATAAATTAATAATGATAATGATAGTGATATAAATGATAGTCAGGATAATTATAATGATAATAATGATAATATTAATAATAATAATAATGATAATAATAATAATAATAATAATAATGATAACAATGATAAAGATGATTATATTAATGATAATGATAATAATAATAATAATAATAATAATAATAATAATAATACAAATTATAATAATAATATTAATAATTCTAAGGATAAAGATATTAAAATGATAATGATGATGATATTAAAATTACAATGATGATAATAATAACAATAATAATAACAATAATAATAATAATAATAATGATCATAGTAATGATAATAATAATAATTATTATTATAATTTTTATTTTTATTATCATCATAGTAATAATAATAATAATAATAATAATAATAATAATAATAATAATAATAAAAGTAATAATATTAATAATAACAATAATAATAATGATATTAAAAAGGATAATGCTAATAATTTTGAAAATAATGATGGTGATAACACTGAGAATAAAAATATTGATAATAATGATAGGGTTAATAACAGTAACAATAATGGTAATGCTGATAATCATCATCATAATAATAGCAATATTAATATTAATAATACTATTAATAATAATAATAATGATAACAACAACAACGACAATAATAACAATAATAATAATTATAATAATAATTATGATAATAATAATAATAATAATAATAACAATAATAATAACAATTGTAAAATAAATAAATAATGGTAATGAACGTAATCATGATAATAATAACAATAACTACATCAAAACAGAAACAACAACAGCAACAACAACAACAATAATAATAATAATAATAATAATAATAATGATAATAATAATAATAATAATAATGATAATGACGATAATGATAATGATAGTAATGACAACATAAACAGCAACAAAAGCAATAACAGTAATGATACTCATGGTAATAATGACAATTATGACAACAATGAAAATGATAAAAACAGTGATTATAATTACAGCAGTAAAAATGATACTAAAACAACAACAGCAACGACAGTAATAATAATGATAGTAATAATAATAATAATAATAATAATGATAATAATAATAGTAATGATAATAATAATAACAATGATAATAATATCAATGACAACAAAACAGCAATTATAGTAACAATAACGTATATAATGATGATGATAATGGTCATAATAAAAATAATGATAATAATAATAAGAGTGATAATAATAATAATAATAATAATAATAGTGAGAACAATAATGATAATAATAGAGATAGTAATAATAACAGTAGTAATAATAATAATAATAAGCACATTAATAATAACAGTGATAATAATAATAATGATAATGCTGCTGCTGATGATGATGGTAATAACAAAAAAATAATGATAATACAAATAACAAAATAACAACAATGATGGCAAATGTGATGATGATATTGATAGTCGGTATCAAATGATGATAACAATGATATCGATAATAATAACAACAACAATGACAATAATAATAATGATAATGAAAGTGATAATGATAATGTTAATAATAATAATAATAATAATAATAATAATAATAATAATAATAATAATAATAAAAATAATGGTAATAATAATGATAATAATAATAATAATAATAATAATAATTACTACTACTACTTCTAATAATAATAGCAATAAAATAGTCATACTACTACTAATGATAATAATAATTATAGTAATAATAATATTGATAATACCAATACTAATAATAATTATAGTTATAATAACGATAATATGACAATGCTAATAATGCTAATAAAGATAATGAAACTAACATTATCAAATGCAATCAAGATGACAATAACGATGATGATGATGATAGTAATGACAATAATCATAATTATTATATTATTATTACTAGACTAATAGCGATGGGCTAGGTAGTTACAAAAGTACTAGTGATTTTTACACAAATACCTGTCTATCATTTAATTAAGATTGGATAAGATTTCGTAACTAAAGATGCGTTAAATACTAGACTAATCCATCCAGACGATATGGTATCAAGAGGAATCTTTGGAACCATATAAAACTAATTAAATGATGAGAGTTGATAAGTTAAAGTTCAGAACGAAATGATAATGCTATTAATGAGAACACTGATTATAATAATAGTAATCATAATAATAAGAGGAATGATGGTTGTTATGATAATGATGA
>NC_061841.1:17476691-17477880 GCF_019202785.1 Penaeus chinensis
TTAGTAATAATTATTGTAATATTTATAGTAATGATAATAGTAATAATAATAATGATAATGATGTTAATAATTATAATAGTAATGAATAATAACACTAAATAATGATAATGATAATAATGATAATACTAGGAGCATGAATGATATCATTAATACTGCTATTACCATCATTATTATTATCATCATCATTATTATTATTGTCATCATTGTTATTATTATCACTATTATTACTATTACTAATACTACTATTACCATTATTATTATTATCATTATTATTGTTTTCATCATCATTATTACCCTTATTATTATTAGTATTTGTTGTATCACTTGTATCATTATCATTATATATATATATGTTATAATTTTTTTCATTATCATTATTGTTGATATCAATATTAGGCTTAGTGTTACAAATGTCACAATTATCATCAATGTTATCATTATTCATAATAAAGTTATCATTATCATTACTACTATTCACTGTTATTATTATTATCACTATCATTATCGTTAATATTATTATTGCTGTTATTATTATTATTATTATTGTTATTATTATTATTGTTATTGTTATTATCATTATTATTATTATTATTATCATTATTACAATCATTATTATTATTATTATCATTATTATTATCATTATTATTATTATTGCTATTATGATTATTATTATTATTATCGTTATTACTATTATCATTATTATTATCATTGATATTATTATTGTTATTATTATCATTATTGATATTATCATCTCTATTATTCTTATTATTAATGCTATTATCATTATCATTATTATCATTATCATTATTATTATTATGATTATGATTATGATTATTAATAAAAATATATATGTTACTATCAATTTTTTTTTTTTTTTTTTTTTTTTTTTGGCTATTATCATCATTATTATTACTGTTACTATCATTGTTGGTTTTCTCTTAATGGATTTTTATATTGTTATTGTTATAATCATTGTTATTATTATCATTATCATCACCACTGTTTTCATTATTTTCATTATTATCATTATTGTTATCATAATTAATATCATCGTTATTATTTCTATCATTATCATCTTCATAAACATTATCAACATTGTTATTATTGTTGTTAATTTTGTTATCATTATTAATATTATATATATAATCGCTCCTTGATCATTATTCTCATTATTTTTATTATTATTATT
>NC_061841.1:17477980-17482980 GCF_019202785.1 Penaeus chinensis
GCAAAAGAGAACCTGATGGTTTTTCTTCTAAAGAGGAAATCGTTTCCCAGAAATCCCAGAAGCATCTTTAATGAGGAAGAAGAGCTTCTACCTTATCCCCGTTTGGCGTAAAAATGAATTCAGCTCGAGTTTTCTGGCTTCTGTGTGTGATCTGAAATCTCTAAACACGCAAACACTTTCTAACGACGAGGGACGAAATAAGCACACGGACATTAAGTAGAATTTTCTTTATAGCTTCAATCATTTCCTTTCTTTTTTTCGTCTTTCTTTCTCTCTTTCTCCTGTTTCCTAACTGCATATTAGCCTGGAGATCACAGTCGACGTGTAACAGACGTGTTCATATCCGTGATACTGTTGGTAGTGGAAGTAGAAGCAGCAGTAATTTTATCCGTCGTCGTAGCAAAAGCAATAGAAATGTAGTAATGCCAGTAGCAGGAGAAAAAAATAGGTTCATTGATAACATTGGTAGTTCTCCTAGACAAGAAAACTGGCAGCGGGCTAATTGGAAAATTGCAATGTTCAGGTGAATCATCGGAAATGTATTATGGAGGCAATAAAAGGCGACAACAGAGAGGCCTCTGGGAGGAGTCTGTATGAGCTGGACGCCATGCAAGAGGATAAGCCGCTGTCCACGCAATAATAGAGGTTTTCAGTGATGAAGAAGGTGTGACAATACTTCCAGCTGATGTTGCATATGCTTTAAATTCGGTCAACAGCACGACGCTTCACAGTATCCGAATCAAACACACAACCTCTACTCCACATATCATCCAGGGGGATTCAGAAGCCATGACAATGACTGCGTTATAAATATCAGTTGTCTAGGAAGAAAATCTGCCATGACACACCAAACACCAGTCAAGTAACGTGCACCCATGACCTAACAGACGGAGGAAATACCAGAACTATAAAGATGTTGTGGGACCTGATGATACATCTTGGTTCTTAGACAGACCACTCTCCAGACGCGAAAAAAGTCCTATCTCAATGTACAGGCAGAACACTTTCAGCCATGGCCTAAGAATATCTGTAGACAATGGTTGGTCATCGCTATCTAGGAGCTGTCATCGGCTCCTCAGAAAGCGAAACGGTGGAAACCGCACATAAAAGGGATGAGAGGAGGAAAAAGTTAAAAACACAGCGATAACACAGCTCCACGAAGTCTGTACAGCTTTAACTGCGAACTCAAGCATCGTTCGAGCTGCCGGAGGGGAACAGTCCCGGCTGCTTTTAATCGGAATGAAGAAGAAGAAGAAGAAGGAGGAGGAGAAGGGGAAGGAAGAGGAGGAGGAGGAGGAGACGAAGAACAAGAAAAGTAAGAAGAGGAAGAGGAAGAACAGCTTCAACAACAGTGAGAAAGTGAAAAAGACAGAAAATGAGAGGCAGAAGGAGACAGAAGAGAAAGAGAACAGCAACAACACCAACAACGAGGAGGAAAAGACAGAGAAGGAGAAGAAGAAAGAGAAAGAGAACAACAACAACAGCACAAACAACAACTAGTACAAAAAAAAAACAAGAAAAACAAGAAAAAAAAAACAAGGCGTATCCAGAAAGACTCCCCAAACGCAACGTCCGAGTTCCTCCTGTACTTCAAGCGAGCAGAGGAGGGACGTCCCCAGGCAAGCCAGCTCCTCCTGTGCAAGGCTCGTCGAAGTCATGAAAAGGGAACTGATAATGAGGACCTATAATATTGCTTGACGCCCATTCCTTCGCCTCTCCAAATCTTCGTGCCGGAGAGGAATTTCGTCGTCAAGTATTTAGGCTAGTAGTAGTAGTAATAGTAGTTATTGTCACCGTAGTAAAAGTAGCGGTCGTAGTTGTAGTAATAGTAGTTATTGTCACTGTAGTAAAAGTAGCGGCCGTAGTAGTAATAATAGTACTTATTGTCACTGTAGTAAAAGTAGCGGTCGTAGTAGTAATAATAGTAGTTATTGTCACAGTAGTAAAAGTAGCGGTCGTAGTAGTAATAATAGTAGTTATTGTCACAGTAGTAAAAGTAGCGGTCGTAGTAGTAATAATAGTAGTTATTGTCACTGTAGTAAAAGTAGCAGTAATAGTAGTGGTAGTTGTTGCAGTAGCAGTAGTTGTAGTAGTAATGGTAGTAGTGTAGTATTAATAGTAGAAGCAGTAGTTGTAGTATTCATTTGGTACTCATTCGTACCAGTATTACTGGCAGTAGTAGCAATAGTAGTTATAATTGTAATAGCACTAGTAGTAGTAGTTATAACTGTAACAGTAATAGTGGTAGTAGTAGTTATAATTGTAATAGCAGTTGTAGTAGTAGCAGTAGCAGGGGCAGCTCCAGACATAGTGGCAGTGCAACAGGAGTAGGAGTAACAGAAGTATCAGCAGCGGTTGCAGGGTGAACGATGGTAAGCGTAGCGGCTGCGCTGGAGCTAACAGGAGTGATAATAAACAACAGAACGATTGCACTTATTTTCCCACTTTCTATTCTCCGTGGCAGAAGTTATGTGGAGATGCTTGTTGTGCTGAAAAGTTAACTTCCATGCGGCTTTAAGGGTGAATCGACACTTTAATGTTCATCTTTATCGTCTCTGTACAGGGCATTTTATAAATAATGGACTTCAGCAGCGAACACATGTCGTCCTCGGTGTCTGCATGAGGGTATTGCCAACATACGTACATCACGTGTGCTGGAGTCCTCAAGTGTATCCAAACCCACGCCAACATACACCTATTTCATGTGTACTGAAGTCCTCACATATATCCAAACCTTACGCCAACATACGTATATCATGTGAGCAGGAGTACATACATGTATCCAAACCCATACTAACATACACACCCACGATATATGTACACGAATCCTCATATGTATCCAACCCACACCAACGTTATGTCTTCAAACGTATTATATGTATCAAAACACACCCACTCACACTATATATGCAAATAGTACTCACTCCAACACACACACCCATATCATGTGTGCATTACTCCCATGCATAAGTACATTAACGTGGGTGTGTTGTTATGAAGTTAGGAAGTTAACTCACAGCTGGGATTCCTTGTGCTGTTATGTGTGAGAATTGACTGTAGTGTTTGTAGTGTATTTGTATGCTTTCTACTGAGGAGTTGTGTAGAGTCTGTTTTGTTTTGATTTTTATTTAAATAATTAGCTATGTATTTATCTATTTATCTTTTTTTTTTCGTGTTGTTTACTATACATTAGATTTCTTTTCTTTCTTTTTTTTCTTTTTTTTCTTCTCATCAACCTTTTTTTTGTTCTTCTTCCTCGACATGATTATTTTCATCATCATTAGTATCATAGTAATTAGTATCTTCAATCAGAGAGAGAGAGAGAGAGAGAGAGAGAGAGAGAGAGAGAGAGAGAGAGAGAGAGAGAGAGAGAGAGAGAGAGAGAGAGACAGGCAGACAGAAAGACAGACAGACAGACAGAGAGAGAGAGACAGAGAGAGAGAGAGGAATATAAAGATAGATAGATAGATAGAAAAATAGTTAGGTAGATAGATAGATAGAGATAGATAGATAGATAGAGAGAGAGAGAGAGAGAGAGAGAGAGAGAGAGAGAGAGAGAGAGAGAGAGAGAGAGAGAGAGAGAGAGAGAAAGAGAGAAAGAGAGAGAGAAAGAGAGAGAGAGAGACAGGCAGACAGAAAGACAGACAGACAAACAGAGAGAGAGAGATAAATATAAAGATAGATAGAAAAATAGTTAGGTAGATAGATAGAGATAGATAGATAGATAGATAGATAGATAGAGAGAGAGAGAGAGAGAGAGAGAGAGAGAGAGAGAGAGAGAGAGAGAGAGAGAGAGAGAGAGAGAATTATTACAGTACTTTATCTAGGAAAGTAATTAGATTAATACCCTAACCGAGCATGGAGGTTAGAGAGGCGAATGTGAAAGATGGTATGAATAAGAATTAATAACTTTACGATATAAGTAATATAATCTTCATTGAAATAAGATTATGATGAAGACTGAATCAAAACTCTTCAAGTACAAAATGTGTGTTGTGATTTATTTTTTCAGTGAAAACTTAGACCCTGAGTATGAAATGACACTATATAAGCTGTGAAAAGTGTTTATTCCATTTTTGTAACATCCTGTATTTTCCAAGCAGTTTGGTAGACGAAGGCGATTATTAATGATGTGCTTGTGCGTGTTGTGTTACTCCATGTAAGTAAACTCTTTCGTGTGCTTGAATTTTGTGTCCGTTTGCGAACCTTACGATCGCATGCTTAAAAAACTGTGTTGAAAAATCAGTTTCTAAAACAGTTTTCTCATGCTAAATATGTCATGTTTGGAAGAAGCTTTTACGAAGTTTTAACTGACAGTTATAACTTACACAGTTTAAACTGACGTCAGTTAAAAATGAAACACACACACACACACACACTCACACACACACAGTTCAATCCCTCATTTTTTTCAATGGATCCCGAGGAGTATGATCTGGTCGCTCTCGGTGTATTCTTTGTAATGCTACAAACAAATGGAAAAAACAACAACTAAAAAATAATTCAATTATTTGCGCATGACTGTAACAGTGTACCAAAAGTTGCTTTCCTCCAACTTTTTTACTAATTTGCTATAGGCAGCATCTTTCTTTGTGCGGTCATGATATCCTTCGCTTTTAACTTGCCACAGGCAAGG
The DNA here is from genome assembly GCF_019202785.1 of Penaeus chinensis. NCBI lineage: Eukaryota > Metazoa > Arthropoda > Malacostraca > Decapoda > Penaeidae > Penaeus > Penaeus chinensis. The sequence goes on from NC_061841.1 coordinate 17,482,617, forward strand.
TTCAGATCGATAGAGTTCAATGAATTCAACAATCACTTGGTTTTGTTTACGTGCCATCTCAACACTCTGCACTCACCGCTACCACCTGTAGAAACGAGAAGTGGAGAACTGTACAGTTACGAATCCCCACACACGCTCAGCTCAGTTACTCCTTTCAGTTAAAAATGTGGAACATTGTATTTGTCTCAGTTAACTGTACAGTTTGGTTGAACTGACGAAATGAGCAACTGAGATACCCACACACGTTCAGTTTTAACTGACAGTTATAACTGAACAGTTATAACTGTCAGTTAAAACTGCACGTGTGTGGCCGGCCTAAGACTTAGTAGCAAGAATATAATTCGTACATTATTTTGCGTTATTT
>NC_061841.1:17490480-17492980 GCF_019202785.1 Penaeus chinensis
GGAACCAAACAGCTCCGACCTGCTCCCGCCTGCCCACGGCTGCTCGCCGCCAGCGTGGACGCGGCCTAAGGCGGGTTGCGCCTTTCTCTGGTCACCATTTCCACTGTCTTTAATTTCACAGTTGTTGAAGATAACTCCGCATCAGTAATGTAAACAATACATAGCAAGACCGGATGGTACGTTTCAGACCTCTGTCTTTCCTCCTTGGGCGGACGCAGGTGCCCGCTCTTTCTCTTTTGGCACTTCTATGACGTAAAGTAAGCACATGCCCTCGAAGGATGCCGCCGCATTAAAGGACACGTTTCAACAAACAGAGACGGAGAGGGAGTGACACGGCAGACAGACCAAGCCACACAGGGTCCAGCTCCACCACCTCGTCCTCGACCCCGGGGACACGGGAGTGTCTTGGGGACTCACATCTACCTTCAACAATAGATTGAACAAGCCCTTTCATTCACCTGCATTAAGGCCACTCTCTCGCTGTTATCTGGTGGCAAGTGGTGCTCAAGAAACTCGCTCGTTGACAAGTAATGATATGGAAATTTTCCTTACACGTTTTCATGAAGTGTCAAACGTTAACGGGGACGTTTCCTCCTATTTTACTGTAGTTCTCCCTTAGACAAGTACAAATGACGACGTCACGCGTCTCCTCAGATGACGCAAATGTTAAGGATGCCACATAAATTCATAAGGTATTAAAAAGGTAATATTTCAGTCATTATATGCTTGTGATTCACTGCTATAGTTATCTATTTTAATTATTGCATTGGATTGCAATTAATTTAGGGTCATTTAAGACGTGAATATTAGTGCTAGTTAAATGTTAACTTAACTCGTCAAAGGCGAAATCACCAAGGACACTCTTCAAAAGGAGTCACAACCTAATGCTACGGAAATCTTAAGAGTCAAAAACTGTTTTTCGGACAGTCCTTAAAATTGACAAAGAAAATTCTATGACCATTCGTGAATGCTGTCCGTGGCTCCTGGTACCAGCAAGTTGATTTACACCACTGGACCTTTGTACAGTGATGCAAGCGATGGAGCTGAGGAAACTAACCATATCTTTGATGGGTCTTGCACAGCTACTAGATTTACTGGAATGACGAACTTTGGTTGAAACTGCTTCCGAGAATCATTGCAGAACTCCCGTACATCCAGCGACTACGCAAGGGCTTCTCACCTTGACGACAGGAATGCGTTCATACGCTTTTATGGCTATCCTTATTCAGTTCACAGTTTGACGACCTGATGACGCTTGATGCAGCTCATGAGTCTATTATTTAAAAACTAACGGAATACAAACTTTATCTTGGGAGGCAGTGAGGCTTCCAGATTTTTTTTTTTTCTGAAGCAGGTCTAATGGGGCTCTAAATATCTACAGGAGCGGCACAAAATATAAGCTAAGATGAGTTTGGTGTAATAATATTAATTCACAACTTTTGTCTCTTCTACCTATATCTACTTAAAATGGTGACGAATCTTACAATCAACAAGGAATTTTTGGTGCCTTAAAGTGTGGCAGAGGCATGTCTAGCTCGTTTCCTGTAAATTCAGGAGTGCAACAAGAAAGTATCTTGCATCTTGAGCTGAATACTATTTAGACGGTCATCGAAAGTCAGTTCTGGGTAACACGTGGTAGTAATATTGAAGTCACAGGCCTTGACTTCAACGATGGTGTTGCTATCATGAATCTAGATATCTTGGGTGCATCTCTTGATCTATTTAGCAATAATGGCCTTCTGGATCAAGCCTCATGACCTGTTCAGTTGATACATGTTCGTATCCTGGACATCTAAGTCATACAGAGCCTTATATATCTTGATAACACAGTTCATGAATCCGGGCCAGACCATAAATTAAACAGACGGATTGGCCTGGTGGCAAGATCCAAGAAAAATATATAAACTATAATTTTAGTTATTATTTTTGCATGCATAGCAGTAACGTAACATTAAATATTAGAAATTAGATGTTCTTTTAACTTGGTTTTTAGCTAAGAAATATTTAGAGTATTTGATGTTACCAGCACATGAGCAGACGGACCAAACAGCATGCTGATTTTGCTGCATGACAATGGAATATACAGCGGATTCTACCCTGTACCTTGAAGTAATATCTTGATGTATTCTGAAAATCCCTTGCACTGGATCAAGGGAGCCAATTTGGATACATGAGGCCATGTGACTACGAACTCAGGCTATGTTCTTCTTGGCCGAAGGGATGTGAGGCGACTTCAATAAAGCAAATGAATCATTCCTGTCACGAGGAAACCGAGATGAACTGGGACCCCAATTGATGCTTGATGACTCTCATAGTTGGAAGCAAAGTGTAGATACAAAATGCACTCAGCTTTGCATTAACCCCCCTATGGTTGACTGATTTCTGCTCTTTCACTCCTCCAATAATCCAGTCTGTCCTGGTGTTGAATCCAAGGATGAAATTACCACTCTCGGGGTTGCTGCAACTGCATGGACATTTTCTGCACTCTCCAGGTGTTTGG
>NC_061841.1:17497980-17502980 GCF_019202785.1 Penaeus chinensis
TATATATATATATGTATACATACATACATATATATATGTATATATTCACATTGCATCCTATTCTCTAAGCATCATATAATTTTTTTGATGTTCATTGGCTGCACTGCTCAAACTTACGTATGTAATGCTAAACAAGTCTTTAATAATATTCATTCAATGAACTGTATCAATAAGACACCCTAGATAAAACTTTCCATATCATTCCATGAAAATTTAAACATCCCAAAATTCTATCATGAGATACATGAAATCAACTTGTTATTTTGAATAACAAAAATATGAAAAAGGTAAATATTTACCTCAGTTTTCATGATAAAAAATCAAGCAGAAAAAATGTAAAACATTTATCTACAATGATTAGCCATTTCCATCAAAATTGTTTTACAAAATTCCTTTGTTCATTTGGTGTCAGTTTAACTTGAGAAAGATGACAAAAAAGAGAGGAGAAGAGAAAAAGATGAGAAGTGAATAGCAGAGAAAAGGAGAAGAGAAGAGAAGAGACAAATAGAACGGAAAAGAAATAAAAACTTAATAGCATATACCTTCAAATAACATAAACACTAACCTCAGAACAAATACCTAGAACTAGCTACCATGAACTTAAGAAACTAACTGTAGCAAGCTATACAAATATGTGGACCGCTGGCATAAAACGTCATGACCATGATTTTCTCATAAATATAGCTACGCAATCTGAGACTACTGGAAATTGTGTTGATCAATGAGGTAACCTGATAATATTAAATAAACTATCAACTTTGGGAAAAGGCATACCAACTTGTGTAAAAAACTGTAGTGTATATATTTATGCACATCTGCATCTGTGTATGTACACACACAGACACACACACACACACATATATATATATATGTATATATATATATATATATATATATATATATATATATATATATATATATATATATACACACACACATACACACATATATATATGTAAGTATATGTATATATGTATATGTATGTATGTATGTATGTATGTATGTATGTATGTATATATACACACACATATATACATAAATATATATATATATATATTTTATATATATGCATGTATATGTATATGTATTTGTATTTGTATATGTATATGTATATGTATATGTATATGTGTATATATATATATATATATATATATATATATATATATATATATATATATATGTATATGCACACACACACACACACACACACACACACACACACACACACACACACATATTTGTGTGTGTGTGTGTGTGTGTGTGTGTGTGTGTGTGTGTGTGTGTGTGTGTGTGTGTGTGTGTGTGTGTGTGTGTGTGTGTGTGTGTGTGTGTGTGTGTGTATAGATATACATATATGTATATATGTATGTATGTATGTATGTATGTATGTATGTATATATATACATATACACACATATATACATACACAGATACATATACATATATAATCATACATATATACATACACACAGCTAATCTACAGTCATACAAGTGCTATCATAAAAGTATCCATCCATCTTAGACAGTGCAGAAGGGAAATACCCAGAAGATGTTAACTGCAAAAATTTGAGCCTTGGGAAGGACAGTAATATTTCAGTATTATATAAAAAAAAGAAAAAAAAAGAAAAAAACTTTCCTCCAAAAAAGCTAACATTACCTTTTATAAAGTGGGAAAAAAAAAAAAAAAAAAAAAAAAATCACTTCCTTAGGTCACTGAAATACCGGGAAATCAAGTCGTAACATTTCTTCAGTGCTTTCACAATCTGTGAGACGATGCAACAGTAATGGTTCTGGGATCGGTGGTGTACTGGGCTGGCTGCCTGGGGGGGCCGTGCTGGGCCGCGGAAATGGGGAGCAGGCAGTTCTCACATGGACGCGGGTTCGTACTCATCGTCAGAGTAATCGTCATCCACCAGCGATCCGCCCCCACGCAGCGAGAAGTCAAACTTGGTGGACTTGGCTGGGGGGCTGCGGAGAGCGGAGGGAGAGAAAGGGAGTGAGGACAGAACGGGTGAGGGTTCGTGGGAAGGAGAAAGAAACTGATCTTAAATACAAGGACTAAGGAATGATTTGATCTATTTTGATTAATTTTGTCAAATGATCTACTGGTGTAGCCAAGCCAGAAAAATTAAGGGGCAAACATAGTTGCAAGGAATATGCAAATAAAGATTTCTAAGCTTACACTGTTTGATACTAATTTTTACCCAATTATTTATTTAACTTTAATCCTGAACCTATAATTTCTTTAACACAGATCCTTAATCCAAAATTAAGCATATGAAAATTTGATCAGTTTCTTTACATATTCACAAGTACCTAATTGATATTTTGGTCTCTTTGTCTTTATACTAATTAGTTATAACTAATGACCTACTACAGCAACCTTCAAACATTAAAAAATAATAAATGCAATAATCAGAATATGTTCTCTAAAAGTATAATCAACTTTAGTCAGTCTTTTAAATAAATATAAAATTTAAGAGGTATCTTTCTTCTGTAATACTCCAACTGTGTTAATGAAAATCAAGTAAAGCTTAATGAAATGTACTGAAACAATTAAAGAAAAAAAGCCTGCAAAATGTTCCTAATATACTGTAAGGAATAATCACACTTTGTGTAACTATCCTCACATGAGCTATTGAAAAGTTTACAAAAATCAAGAAAAACAGAAAATGAAAACATGCATAAAGATAATACTAAACCTTTGCAGAATAACCAACATGATATCACTTACAGAACTCCAAGTTAACAAACACTAACACCTTACCTCCCTTGCTCACTCACTCCTTCCCATACACAAACCAACACACAAGCAATCTCAAGAGACGCTCAATACAACTTCCCTCTGTATGACCCAACCTTTCTAGATGATGACCCAACCTTTCTGTCACTAATTTGAACCTAAACCCTTGTAATAAACAAATAACCTGTTCAACTCCTCAATGCTGTATCCCAGAATGACCCACCCACCTGTTACAATCTTCAGAGGACTGGCTGATAGCCTTGGGGGATGAAGGGGGGGAGAGGGCACTCATGACCGAGTCCTTCTTCTCGGTGAGGTACTGGGTGAGCCTCCCATCTCGGCCAAACAGCATGAGGAAGGTGTCAATGAACTCTCTGCTCTTCTCCTCCCACTTGCTGATAAGGTCAGTCTTCTTGCCTTCAATATCCTCAAACATTTCCTTGCCCTTCTTCTTGAGGTCGTCAATCTTATTCTGTAGCCGGTACTTTTTCTCCTGTGAGAGAGTTTCAAGGTTAGTAGTGTGTTCATTTCCAAGGCTGAATTTATACAATCATGAGTAAAGTTTCTTTGTGTAATGGGCCAAGTTGTGCAAAATTGCGTACAGTAACTTTAAATGATAAAGTACATAAAAGATTATCCACTCTCACTGCCTCATACTCACATTAATATATGATACATTAAGGTCCTTTGCACTGTATCCTCGAGCTAAATTTCTTCTGACATAAACGTCATAATCCTTAACAATCCTTGACACTACGTCACTAGTGGACACCCCTTCTGTTCGTTCCGTCGTGACAAACATGCCTCGTTCTTTGATGTGTGCATACACATCGGTAGCGCTGCCAGTTGTGTATGGAATATCGTCATGAGCCACAAAATCAATCTGGAAAATTATTTGCATATCTTATATAATATAAATAACCTCCTCATACCAAATTTTCTCCTGATTCACCCACTTATCAACATAACATCAAAATGGAGGAAAAAGATCAGTGAAAGACTGAAAGAAAGGAATACACTTATTATATCTACACTCGTTTATCAAATCACCTAATTACCAAAACTGAGCTAATTTTCTTACCTTGTGTTTATCCAAGAATTCGTCATCTAAGCTCCAAGGGGCATCTGGCACCACCTCGTCCACATATCGGCAGTGGCGAACGGCCTCGTATCTCTCATCTTCAGACATAACTGTGCGGCCCTTTCGACTATGGGTTAGGGCATCACTGCACACTGCAAGGGCATTTCTTTTAGTGAGATTATTTAGAGACTATAAAGACTGGAAGCCAATATTCAAGGCATATGGTGGCACACCACGACAGAAAGAGGTAAAAAAGTAAAAGCAATGAGAAAGGGCAAAAAGTAAACTCAAATCTATTCAGGAAGAGTTAACAAAATGAAGAGTTAACAAAATGAAATAACGTGAAATATGAACAAGTAATAAACAGAACAAAATAAAACAACAAAAACAATAGCTCCCTGCCAAACTTACCTCCAACAATGAGGTATACATTGGGGAACAAATTTTTGGCCTGCATGAGCTGCCTTGCGTGGCCCTGGTGGAAGAGGTCATAGATTCCATCTGCATAGACCCTAATGGGCCGGGGAGCTGTGCCTGCCCTTGCCATCTCTAGGGTAATTCGTTGTGTGTAGTCGCAGGCTTCTCTGTCGCGTATCGCCTCCTCGTCGTTTGTAAAGGGTGCAGGTTTGCAAATCGTCTGCAAGAGAATAACGCTGACAATAAATCAAGTATTATGAAGACAGAAGCAGCTCACTTAGCATCCTCCCTCTTCACAGCCCATTCTGTCCCTGAGGCCAAACACGAGCAGGAATGATAAAGCTATGTGATGACTGACTGTGGCTTCTTAATGAAGTCTTGGTTCAGGGTTCAAGGGTGATAAAAGGCTCATTGTTGCTCTTCTCATTTTCATATGAAAGCGGAGAATGAAAAAGATGATGATGGAAACAAACTGCGCAAGGATATGCGAAAGCTGTGATAAACCCCATTGCAGATACTTCGGAGGGGAAAAATATTCATAAAAATGAGTTTGAGGACTGACAGCAAGCCAGCATAAACTGCTATGATCCGCAGAGCTTTTTAAAATGTTTTCATTGGCCATATTTTGTTAACGCACAACAAAATAACAAATTTAGAATGTAGAATAAATCAAGTAAACATAGGATCCGAAATGTGACTTTACAAATAAAAAGAATAAGAAGGAGAAAAAAAAAAAAAAAAAAATGGAAAAAAAAAGAG
>NC_061841.1:17520480-17525258 GCF_019202785.1 Penaeus chinensis
ACCTGGTTTCTACTTGAGTGTCCTTATCTCTGTTAAACCAAGCAGGAAGCGGTGGAAATATTCACCCAGAAAGGAAAAGAAGGAAAAAAGGACACGATTTTCCTTACTCGCAGCCACAACAACAACCCGTGAGTCAGCTGAGGGGAAGGGACTACGGAGCTAATATATTTTTATTTTTATAGTGCATATATATTTCTTGGTGTAGTTGTGGTGGAATTTGTAATTATATTCATTTTCTTGGAATTATTGATATTATCGATGTGGGCGAGATATCAGGTGTGGTTCCAGATTATTTTGTTTTAGGCACGGAAATTTCTTATACGTAATTTCCATGGTATGTTTTTTTTTCCTGATCTAGAGTATACTTTATTTTGTTTTGTTTGAATGTATACATGTATTTTTCCTGTTGCGTCATTACAGTAAACATAAATTATATGTTTGTCCTAATCTTATTTTAGGTGCGTAGAAATTATTCATCTATAATTATATGGCCATGTATCTGATTACCTTTATGGAGTCATTTGTAATTCGTGTTTAAAATTGTCTACTTTTGGTCAGCGTGCCAATTAGGGTATTCCATCTAGATCATTCTGTGGGACTAAGTATTCCTAACTTTTATGTTTCTGTTGTCTGCAAATGCATTTCATGAGACTCTTATTTAAGATATTGTCTCTCTCTACACACAGCTATAACAGTACGCCTTATCCTATCAATGTTGTTTATATCTCGAGCTGTTTATATCTGATGAGGGTGCCAGAATTTATCAATTTTATATCTACGAGATGTACTTTACTGAATTACGTAAGATTACTGATAGCGTATATGTCTGTGCTTGTGTGTGTGTAACCGTGTGTGTGTACACGTGTCTACATGCGCGTGTGGGGATATCCATACATGCCTGTGCGTAACCAAAGCTAAAAATAAACCCACCCTCATTGAAACATGATATTAACCCAAGCTTAAGTCAGCGCAAAGCTTAGCAACGCACGTGACCGCCAGATGCTGTTGCTGAGAAATCCTGATCGTCGCTGCCTCCGTCCGGGCGACATCAGCTGATTGCAGCTATGATGACTCATCCATCGATACATCACCCCATACTCACCCCACGTCTTCGCACGCACGCACGCACGCACGTACGCACACACGCCTGGCTGCTGAGCACGAGGCCAATTCTCTGTCGCTCTCTTCGCCCTTCGGTCTGTGGGTCTTGCCTGGCTGTCGACGCACACACGCACGCGGGCACGTACGCACGCAAACACACACACATAAATATAAATATAAATATAAATATAAATATATACACACACACATGAAAAGGAAAACAACCACAGTAAGAAATGAATATGAATCGTAACGTGTCGAACTCTTCACGAGTTTATCTTCGTCTGAAGAGGAACTCGTGAAGAGTTCGAAACGTTACGATTCATATTCATTTCTTACTGTGGTTGTTTTCCTTTTCATTTTTGTGTACACTTTACTGTGTTTGTGTTTGTGTCTTATATATATATATATATATATATATATATATATATATATATGCATAGATGTACGTATTTATATATATGAATAGGTATAAACATAAATAAATAAATATATATATATACACGCATATATATACATAGAAAACATTTATATGCATGTGTGTGTGTATACAGACACACACGCGCATATATATATATATATATATATATATACATATATATATGTGTGTGTGTGTGTGTGTGTGTGTTCATTATATATAATATATATCTATATATAATGAATATACATATATGTACACATATATGTATATTCATTATATGTATAGATATACCTATATATATATACACACACACACACACATATTGCTCATTCCCGTGACCTCCTCTCACCCAGCCCCAACACCTGCGTCCCACATGTGAAACGATTCTCAAACATTCCACAGCTGATCAGTGTGAATGACGTAATCACTTTTGATGAGGTCGAGAATGTTTAATTACAAAGAATTTCAGTGTATATGAGGCTATTGATGAAATGTATTGTTGTTCCATATAGATAGCGCTTTTATACGATCTCTTGGAGCTTACTTTAGATCGAATGCTCAAGGCTCGAGGTACAAACAAAACAAAACAAAAGAAAAAAAAAAAATATATATATAAGGAATAAAAATAAAAGATATATTACCAGATATACCTGGAAATGAACAAATATGACAATTATATCAAACCCTTAATAAGCACAAAATGTAATCAACGCGATCTTAACTATTACATGTAATTGTGCTGACTCACCCCTTCAGCAAAAGCAAAATCAAGTTAGTTTAGTTGCCAGGAAAGTTACTGATCATTCATTGACATTCGGTTTTAAGAGCAAGAGAGCGGTTGTTTGCCCCGTAAGGTCACCGAGCGAGGTCAGTGATGGACAGGAGAGGTCATTAAAATTGTGCTGAGGTCACTGCGGGGGGGGGGGGGGGGCAGGTGTAACCACGTCTTTGTTTTTCGGTCAAGTTCATCATTTGTCCTGCTTTGTTTGGATGTCTGCCTGTTTGGACACGCGTATATACACATATATTTACAAAATAAATATATGTATATATACATATATATTTATATATATATATATATATATATAAATATATACACATGTAAATCTAATTATCCATATATACATACATATACTTATATGTGTATATACATATACATATATGAATATATATTATAGACATTATATATACACATACATGTATGCACATACAAACATATACACTGTAATTATGCATATATGTCTGTAAGTATGTATGTTTGTATTTTGTATGTATGTATGTATGCATGTATGTATGTATGTATGTATATGTACATATGTAAGTATGTATTGGTGTGTATGTATACATACATTTATATCTACATATATAAGTATATACATATGCATAGACACACACACACACACACACACACACACACACACACACACACACACACACACACACACACACACACACACACACACACACACACACACACAAAGTGTTATTCGAATAAAAATAAAACACCGATACCAAAACCACATGCGTGAAAAAAATAATGTTTGTGGAAAGAGAGACGAGCAAACATTCACAATAAACAATCAAAAGGGAGAAAAAACCCGTAAGTAATCATTCCACTCCATTCCTACAATCTAAAACAAATACAAATAAACAAATAAAGTCACCTAACCGCTCACCGACAACCAACTGACTCGAAATCAGATGAAAATAAGTTCGAAGTGACTTACCTGTGACGAAAATAACCGCGCGTGAGGTGTTGCGTCTCCGCTGTCCTGTCGACTTATGAATACTTTTGTACGAAAATCGCCTTCAAAAAAAGACTAACTGATAACCTCGCTCATATAATCTGACGGATGGACACTTCCGGTTCGACCTTTTAACGTGATGACCTGTTTTCTTTGAAATAAAGAGGAAATGACGCAGGTGTATAGATGATAAAGGGTAGAGAAAGAGTTATCAGTAAGAATTCGTCATTTAGAGAAATATCGGATGATCATCAAGTGGCAAGAGTGGGAGTTTTGAGTTTCCAGGAGTCACATTTTCTTTTCTTATTTTTTTTTCTCCGTATTTTAAGATACGGGTATCGGTATCGTATTTGGGCGTGGCGTCGTGGTAAGGCCGATAATTAGATTGGGGGGGGGGGGTAAGGGTCAAAGATTACCGCACACAGATACGTTCTAATGCACACGCACTAACACGCAAACGTACATGTATACGCACACACACACACACACACACACACACACACACACACACACACACACACACACACATACACACATACACACACTCACACAAACACACACATGCACACACATACACACGCAGACACACACACACGCAGACACACATACACACACACACACACACACACACACACACACACATTGCTATCTCGTATGTCTAAGTGTAAATACGTACATGTTTAAACTCTCTCATGAACAAACAAGCGAACACACACAGTAACAGGTTTATGATATTACAGATTGCAATATACACAATATGCAATATAATAAACTTATTTATTATATCTAACACTGCATATATTACAATACTATAAACAAGATTACGACATGCATAATACTTTTAATCTTTTACTAATACACACACACACACGCACATACACAAACAAGCAAACAAACAAACAAACACACAGAAATTCGTACACACACACACACACAAACAAACAAACAAGCACACACAAACACACACACACAAACACACACACACACAAACACACATACACACACAAACACACACACAAACACACACACACGCACCGGAATTTGTCCACATGCAACAAGCAACCGCCAAGGCCATGCAATAGACTTTCATTGCAGGAAAGTCAGGCGCCGCTGCTCTTTCCGGAAACAATGTCCTTTGAAAACCCTGTCGTTTTGGATCATCTATCTATATATAAGACATAGATAGATAGAAAATACATTTAACACATTTTTTGGGGGTAAACAAAGGAAAAAATAGTGTAAAGTTATTCGCCATGCCACGTCCCGGAAATTAATACTGATAAGAATTGCAAGAGACAATGGTGGATAAGTGGAGGAAAAAGATAAGATAAGGGACACATAATTAACAATAAACACAAAGAAACACTCCCCAAAAGAGAGAGAGAGAAGAGAGAGAGAGAGAGAGAGAGAGAGAGAAGAGAAGAGAGAGAGAGAGAGAGAGAGAGAGAGAGAGAGAGAGAGAGAGGGAGAGAGCACATACACACACACACACACACACACACACACACACA
>NC_061841.1:17525358-17527858 GCF_019202785.1 Penaeus chinensis
TTTGGTTTTATGTTAAGGTTTTGAAATTCTAGATGTTGCGCTTCTCTCTTTTCACTTTTTTATGTGTGGATGTAGATGCATTAGAATATGCATGCACACATACATAAACTCACACACATACACACACACACACACACACACACACGCACAAACGGACACACACACACACACACACACACGCGCGCGCACGCACATACATACACACACACACATACACACACACACACACACACACACACACACACACACACACTCACACACGCACGTACATACACACATATACACACATATATATTCATGTGTGCTTATTTGTGTGCCTGCGTGCGTGCGCGTATGTGTGAGCGTGCGCGCGCGCGCGCGCGCGCGCGCGCGTGTGTGTGTGTGTGTGTGTGTGTGTGTGTGTGTGTGTGTGTGTGTGTGTGTGTCTGTGTATCTGTACTTGTATATGTGTCTTTATGTGCATTGTGCATATACCTGTGACTTAAACGTAAATTCCAACACTAATTTAATTTTCAAAAGAACCGACCACGACTTCAAATGACTTATCTACCCCCTCCCCCCCCCCTCCCTTGCCTGAACATTCTCGAAAGGTCACTGGGTACATTTCTTGCATTCTGGTTCTGGCCTCGGATTGACAGCCACGTGGACAGGCGCTTTCGCTCACTCGGCCGCTGATTGATCGCGTCTTGCTTTTATTTTTATCATTTCTTCTTGTCACTATTCCTCTTTGTTTTTGTTTTTTCCTTCTTCTTCTTCTTTTCTGTTTTTTTTTCTGATTTGTTTTTATTATTATTATTATCGTTACTATCGTTTATTGCTACTGTTATTACTATTGTTCTTCTCTTCGTCCCTTCTTCGTCCTCATCATTTTTTTCTTAAATTCTTTTTGTTCCTCCTTTTCTTTCTCCTCCTCCTTCCCCCAATCCTTCCTCCTCTTCCCCTTATTCCTTCTCTTCCGTCAACACCTGTTCCTCATTTTCTTTCCTCCCTCTCTTCCGTATTTGTTCTCTATTCCCTTGCACTTCCTCTTCCTGTTCTTCCTCTTCGCCCCTCTTCGGCGTTCTCTTTCTCTTCCTCTTCCTCCTTCCCCTCCCGTCCCTCTATCTCTTCCTACTCCTCTTCCGGTGTTTGTATTTGTTCCTTTGTTTATTGCCCTTGCTCCTGCTCCTCGATTTTACTTCTCTCCCTCCTCTTACTATTTCCATCCCCTTTTCCTCCTCCTCCTCCACCTTCCTTCTCTTCTCTTCTCTTCTCTTCCTCCTACCTTTTTCTACCTCCTCTTGCTCCCCCTTTTCTGCCATTGTCCCTTATTTTCCTCTTCTGCCCCGCTTAATCTCCTTTGCCTCCCCTCCCCCATCCTCCCCCTTTCCCTCCCCCTCCTCCATCTCCTCCACCTTCTTTCCCTCCTCCTCCTTTCCTCTTCCTCCTCAACCCTTTCCTCCTCTTCCTCCCCCTTCATCCTGCGCCTCCTCCTCCTCCTCCTCCTCCTCCTCCTCCTCCTCCTCCTCCTCCTCCTCCTCCTCCTCCTTCCCCCTTCCTCCCTCCCTACTTTTCCTCCTTCTCTCCCTCTTTCATTCACATTCTCCTCCTCTCCTTCCGTCCCTCTATCCCTCCATCCCTCCCTCCCTCCCTCCCTCCACTCCCTCCCTTCCTCCTTCCCTCCCTCTCTTTTCCTCCTCCTCTCCCACTTCCAATCACCTCCTCCTTCTTTCCCTCCCTCCTTCCCTCCTTTCCCTCCTACTCTCCCTTTTCCACTCACCTCCTCCTCCTCCTCCTCCTCCTCCTCCTCACTTCCTCATGCTCATTTTCCTTGACCCCCTTCCACATTCTCCACGTCCTCCTCTCCCTCTCTCCTTCCCTCCTTCTCCACCTCCTCCTCTCCCTCTCTCCTTCCCTGCTTCTCCCCCTCTTCCTCTCCCCCTCTCCCTTCCTCTTTCTCCACCTCTTCCTCTCCCTCTCTCCTTCCCTCCTTTATCTCCTTCTCTCCCTCCCTCCTTCCCTGCTTCTCCACCTCTTCCTCTCCCTCCCTCCTTCCCTCCTTCTCCACCTCCTCCTCTCCCTCTCTCCTTCCCTCCTTTATCTCCACCTCCTCTCCCTCTCTCCTTCCCTCCTTTATCTCCACCTCCTCCTTTTCCTCCTTCGCCTTCCCAGCAAGGATGTATTTTAGTCATTTGTGGTAAACTTTCTTCTCATTACAACGCAAGTACAGCTCTTTGAAATCGCCCTCACTCTCTCGGTATGCGTATTTGCTGTGTTTGTTTGTTTGTTGTTTGTTTCAGGTGTTTGTGTTTGTTCTTTTGTTTTTTGTTTGTGTCAGGTGTTTGTGTTTGTTCTTTTGTTTGTTTGTTGTTTGTATCAGGTGTTTGTGTTTTTTCTTTTGTTTGTTTGTTGTTTGTTAACGGTGTTTGTGTTTGTTTGTTGTTTGTTTCAGGTGTTTGTCATTGTTCCTTTGTTTGTTGTTTGTTTCAGGTGTTTGTATTTATTATTTTGTTTGTTTGCT
>NC_061841.1:17542858-17545358 GCF_019202785.1 Penaeus chinensis
AGGGAGAGGGAGAGGGAAATGGAAAAGGAGAGGGAGAGGGAAAGGGGAGAGCGAATGGGAGAGGGAGAGGGAAAGGAGAGGGAGAGGGAGAGGGAGAGGGAGAGGGAGAGGGAGAGGGAAAGGGAGAGGGAGAGGGAGAGGGAAAGGGAAAGGGAAAGGGAAAGGGAGTGGAAAGGGAGAGGGAAAGGGAGAGGGAAAGGGAGAGGGAAAGGGAGAGTGAAAGGGAGAGGGAAAGGGAGAGGGAAAGGGAGAGGGAAAGGGAGAGGGAAAGGGAGAGTGAAAGGGAGAGGGAAAGGGAGAGGGAGAGGGAGAGGGAAATGGAAAAGGAGAGGAGAGGGAAAGGGAGAGCGAATGGGAGAGGGAGAGGGAAAGGGAGAGGGAGAGGGAGAGGGAGAGGGAGAGGGAGAGGGAAAGGGAGAGGGAGAGGGAGAGGGAGAGGGAAAGGGAGAGGGAGAGGGAGAGGAAGGGAAATGAAAGGGGAGAGAGAGTTTTGCTGTATTATTATTATCATCGTTATTATTATTATCATTATTATCAATAATATCATTATTGCAATTATCAACGTTATCATTATTATATCATTATCATCATTTACACAGTTCTTATCATTATTATAATAATGATTATCCTTATCTTTAAAAACATTATTATTATCATTATAACAACTATCATTACTGATAATATCATCATTAATATTATTATTACAACAACTATTTCTAGCATAACCATCATCATTATCATCATTCTCATTACTATCATCATCCTTATAAACATCATTATTATTTTCCGTTTCTATTACTATCATTGATAACCTTACCATTATTGTTATCTTTTTTATCATATCATCATTATTATCATTGCTATTATCATTATAATTATCATCACCATCATCATTATCATCGTCATCATCATTATCATTGTTATTGTAAGTGTTATTATTATTATTATTATTATTATTATTATTATTATTATTATTATTGTTGTTGTTGTTGTTGTTATTCTTATTCTTATATTTATTATTATTATTATCATTATTATCATTATTATCATTATTATCATTATTATCATTATTATCATTATTATTATTATTATTATTATTATTATTATTATTATTACTATTACTATTATCATCATCAGCATCATCATCATCATCATTATCTTATGAGATATTATTTTTATCATTATCATTATCATTACTATTATTGTTATCATTATTATTGTTGTTGTTGTCATTATTATTAATACTGGCATTATCATTATTAGTATCATTGTTATTATTATCTTTATTATTAGGATTACCATTGTTACAATTATTTATATAATTATTAGCATTATCATTGGTACTATCATAGTCATTATAGACTTATAATTCCTATCATTATCATCATCATTGTTGTTGTAATTATGATTGTAATTCCATTATCATTGATCTCTCTCTCTCTCTCTCTCTCTCTCTCTCTCTCTCTCTATCTATATATCTATCTATCTATCTATCTCTCTCTCTCTCTCTCTCTCTCTCTCTCTCTCTCTCTCTCTCTATCTATCTATCTATCTATCTATCTATCTATCTATCTCTCTCTCTCTCTCTCTCTCTCTCTCTCTCTCTTTCTCCCTCACTCCCTCTCTCTCTCTCTCTCTATCTATCTATCTATCTATCTATCTATCTCTCCTTCCCTCCATCTCTCTCCCTGTGTCTCTCCCTCCTTCCCTCCCTCTCTCTCTCTCTCTTCCTCCCTCCCCCCTTCTTCCCTCGCTCCTTCCTTCCCTCTCTCTCTCTCTCTCTCTCTCTCTCTCTCTCTATCTCTATCTCTCCTTTCCTCCATCTCTCTCCCTGTGTCTCTCCCTCCTTCCCTCCCTCTCTCTCTCTCTCTTCCTCCCTCCCCCCCTTCTTCCCTCGCTCCTTCCTTCCCTCTCTCTTTCCTCCCCCCCCCCCCCCCCCCCCCCTCTCTCTCTCTCTCTTTCATTCTAAAGAAAAGCTTCAGTGCAAACAGCACGTCGAGAGGCATCGTGTCTGAAGTCAACGGTATAATGCATATGAAAGAGAAGAGATTTTTCAGATAAGATCTCTCGAATATTCTTTTAGTTTAGAAGACTGTTTGTTATTATTATTATTATTATTATTATTATCATTATTGTTGTTGTTGTTGTTATTATTATTATTATTGTTATTATTATTATTATCATTATTATTATTATTATTATCATTGTTGATATTATTATCATTATTATTATCATTATTACGAATATTTTTTACTTCAGAATCGATTCCTAAATGTTTTCGTTGATCAAGTCAGGTTTTCTTTATTATTATTGTTTTCATTATCATTACCATTGTTATCATTATCATTATTATCATTACTCATCATTATGAAGATTGTTCTTGTGGTTTTGTTGTGTTGTTGTTGTTTTAGAATATTATCTACAATATTGTAATCAATTAACCGTAATAATTTCTTGTTTGTTTTTTTCTCTTCCTGTTTACTAATATTTCATCTCGCTG
>NC_061841.1:17563006-17565506 GCF_019202785.1 Penaeus chinensis
GAATTCCTCATTTACCGTAGTCTTGAAAGAAAAGAGGAAAGAAAATGATTTTGTAGCGAAGGAAAACTTTGGACTAGGATTTATAGAAGACGAAGAGAAAGTTATATGTAGTTCAAAGTTTTTTTTTTTTTTTTTTTTTCCAAGTTGGGAGTCACAGAAAGATTTTGTTTTATCTTTCTGTTTTCTATGATTTATTTCTTTATTCTTTGGGTTGATGGATCGATGTTAGTTGGGTTTTATCAATGGAATTATTAAATTAATAAGATAATGAGTAATAAGAGATATAGAGAGCTGAGATAGAAGAAAAAAAATAGATGTTTAGAAAGAGAGAGAACGGAGGGAGATGGAGGGAAACGGATATACATATATATGAACAAATAAACAGATAAAGACAAAAACAGAAACAAAACAGATGTATAGGCAAACAGACAGACAGATATATAAGTAAACAAGCATCTGCAAATATATAAATAAACACACAGATATATTGATTAAACAGACAGACAAATAGATAGATATGAACAGACAGATAGACAGATATATAAGGAAATAGACAGACATACAGACAGATATACAGGGAATCAGACAGATATATAGGTAAACAGATAGACAGACAAACAGATAAACAGGGAATTAGACACACAGACAGACAGATATATTGGTAAACAGACAGACATACAGACAGACAGATATATAGGTAAACAGATAGACAGACAAACAGATAAACAGGGAATCAGACACACAGACAGACAGATATATAGGTAAACAGATAGACAGACAAACAGATAGACAGATGCATCATGGGAGCTTTAAATTGCGTCGGTGAGACCTGAAATGCCTCGCCAACCAGCCCATGATAATGCAACTCAAATGCAAATGGCAATAAGGTAAGATTAATCATATTACCTTCACATTTCACGCTAATAAATAATCACACTATGATCATGCGATTTTCAGAACGCTTATAACAATGGATAACACAAAAATGGATATCAGATTAACTCTTGCTAAACCGAGTGGATTTTGTGAATGAATCCAGACGCTGAAATGAATGAAGTAACGGATAAACCTAAGATAACTTTGGCATTTATAAAACAGATAAATCCAGCTCTTGCTACATAATTACAATTTGAATAGATTGGGGTATTTGCTGTTTGTATAAAGAGTACCTAATAAATGCATGCTTCCACTTTTAAAAACAACAGTGACACTAATGTTACTTCCCTCCTCCTCCTCCTCAACCTCTTCCTTCTCTGATTTTTCTTTCTTCCTCTTCCTCATCATCGTCTACCTCCTACTCTTTTTAATCTTCTTCTTCTCTCCGTCTGCTTCTCCTCCTCTTCAGCTTCTTCTTCCTCCTTCCCCTCGTCGTACTTCTCTTCTTCCTCCATTCCATTTCCTCCTCTTCTTCCTCTTCTTCTTCATTCTAATCTTCATACCCTCCTCCTCCTTTATCCCTCTCTCCTCCTCATCCTCTTCTTCCTCCTCATCCCCTTCTCCTTCTCCCCCCTCCTCCCCTCCTCCTCCTCCTCTTCTTTTTCTTCCCTCTTATCCCCTCATCTTCCTTCCTCTCTCCTCTCCCTCCTCCTCTTCCTCATCTGTTTTTTTTCCCCTCGTTTCCTCAAAGTCTCCATTTCATCGATCTCAAATACCAACATCTTTTTCTTCCACGCGACAAGCACTAAATAAAAGTCTTCAGTCAACCTCACTAAGTTTGAAAGATCTTTTATTTCTCCAGATTTTTAAAGTTGCTCTAGAAAGTTTTTTTTTTTTTTTTTTTTTTTTTTTTTTTTTTTTTTCGTGATAACGTATGGGTTTCGTGTTGCAAGTAAAGACATTGCAAAATGATAAAGACTAAATCACGTTTAGGAGACAAATGACGACTGGCATGACATATTGGTACATTTGTTACCTCAAAATGATGATGATTATTGGTGATGGTGATATTAATAACAATGATGTTAAGACTATCACTAATATTGTAGATGATGATGTTGATGATGGCGATATTAATGATAATGATGCTGATACTAATATTACCAATATTGTTGTTAATGATACAGAAAGTAATAACAGTAACGGTAACGGAAATGATGATAGAAGTAATTCACTGGCAAAAAAAATTCAATTCGACGTTTAATTTCCATCGCCCGAAAGTGTAATTGTTTTTGTCCGTGTTATTGCTGGGTTGTAGTGCAACTTTATGGGTATAGTGACATTGTCTCAGGGACTAGTTGATAAGATGACGAAACTAATATATCTAGAATGAAAAGCCAGTGCGATTCATCATAGAAAACGGACCACATTCGAGAATTAATTTTCTCATAAAAAACTGGTAGACTTATGTAATTCTGAAACCTAACCTATATAAATTCTTCATCCTTTCAACATTGCAAGAGTGGGACTCCAGCGGCCTTGCACTTTTTAAATGGGCAGATTACACCGGTCGACCGCCTACGAGCCGCGGCAAATAACTTAAAGTCTTTTCTAGAACAATGTA
>NC_061841.1:17593006-17595506 GCF_019202785.1 Penaeus chinensis
TGATCAAGTGTGCGTGTGTGTGTGTGTGTGTGTGTGTATGTGTGTGTATGTTTGTGTGTTTGTGTGTGTGTGTGTATATGTGATTAAATGTGTGTATGTGTATGTGTGTTTGTGTGTGTGTGTGTTTGTGTGTGTGTGTGTGTGTGTGTGTGTGTGTGTGTGTGTGTGTGTGTGTGTGTGTGTGTGTGTGTGTGTGTGTGTGTGTGTGTGTGTGTGTTTGCCGGTTAGAAAGAGAGATGAAAAAGAAAGCTTGATTTGATATATATATAGATAGATAGATCGATAGATAGATAGGGAGGAGGAGAGTAAGAGATACTGATATGGATAGCCAGACATTCAGTTAGATGGAGAGAGTGTAATGATGGGAGAGTGAATCCCCGTGCGCTGACCAACTGAAACGAAGCACGGGATTGTCCCAGTCGTCTGCCACTAATGCAGTGCATAAAAGGAGGAAGGTTATTCCACCTGTCTGCCGCCAGTATAACGAAGCAGGGACTGACCCCAGAGCTGGCACCAATTGTGATGATGTGTGGGAAGTGCATCCCCCTTGTTCGTCACCAGTGTAATGTTCTGGGGAGGTCGTGTTGCTCCCTGTGATGGCGCTGCTTTGATTCTTTAGAGTGTTGTAGTTAAAGGCGTCGCAGAATAACTTCTTTATTACTGCGGGAGTAGGGTAGCTGAGGTACAGAAGACAGGCGTGGCAGAGGCGCCCAGGGAGGAGCGAGGCGTCTTGCCATGCCCGCGGGGGCGAGCGGTCTGTGTCGACTGCTCAGAAATTGTTATGAACAAACTTCGTTTTGAAAGATTTCATAATGGAAAACATGAAATTATTTTCATGAACACAAATTCAGATACATATGGTCTCATGATGGTTTCGTGGTGAAGGAACAAGGGTGCCATATATACTGTTGTATGTGAGAAGAATTATAGTGTTTATAAAACATAAAGACATTAGAATATTGATAATAATAGTGATTCAGAATAAGCATTTTCTAACAAACATTTTTAGAATGAACAAGACATTTATACACAAAGACATCAGAATAATAGAATGGGAATTCATTGAGAGCAACAAGAGTTAGTTTAACGTGTTCTAAGGTCTCTTCGTCATTGTCACGGCTGTAGACCTGTTGGAGTCGGCTGAGGACAGTGGAGTTACTGTACGATAAGAAACATATGTCTTTTCTGGTATGTGAGGCGACAGAGATCACGAGACCAGGTCACTAGAAAGAGAGAGAGAGAGAGAGAGAGAGAGAGAGAGAGAGAGAGAGAGAGAGAGAGAGAGAGAGAGAGAGCAAGAGATAGATAGATAGATAGATAGGTAAATCGATAGATAGATAGATAGATAGATAGATAGATAGATAGATAGATAGAGAGAGAGAGAGAGAGAGAGAGAGAGAGAGTGAAAGAGAGGGAGAGAGAGAAAGAGAGGGAGAGAGAGTAAGAGAGGGAGAGAGAGTAGGAGAGGGAGAGAGAGAGAGAGAGAGAAAGAGAGAGAGAAAGAGAGAGAGAGAGAGAGAGAGAGAGAGAGAGAGAGAGAGAGAGAGAAGAGAGAGAGAGAGAGCGAGAGAGAAAGAGAGAGAGAGAGAGAGAGAGAGAGAGAGAGAGAGAGAGAGAGAGAGAGAGAGAGAGAGAGAGAGAGAGAGAGAGAGAGAGAGAGAGAGAGAGAGAGAGAGAGAGAGAGAGCGAGAGAGAGAGAGAGAGAGAGAGAGAAGGAGAGAGAGAGATAGATAGATAGATAGATAGATAGAGAGAGAGAGAGAGCTATTGTTCATTATCTCCTGCCTTTCATCACATTTTTCTTCCGCTTGTTTACTTTCGCTTCCTCGTCTTCACTGATACGAAAAAAATCTTTCCTTGTCATGTTTCCCTTCCATTATTAATATCATTATTACTGTTATCATCATCATTATTATTATGATTTATCACCATTATTATGATTTATCCTTATTATTATTATTGTTATCAATTTCATTATTATTATCATTATTATTATTGTTATCATTATTATTATTGTTATCATTTTTATCATTATTATCATTACTATTACTACTACTACTATTATTATTATTGTTATTATTATTTTTGTTATTATTTTAATTATCATTAATACTATTATCATCATTGTTTCTTCTTCTTCTTCTTCTTCTTCTTCTTCGTCTTCTTCTTCTTATTATTATTGTCATTGTTATCATTTTTGTGATTATTATTGTTATAATTATTATTGTTATAATTATTATTGTTATTATTATTTCTTATCATTGTTATTATTATTATTATTATTACTATTATTGTAATTATTATTACTATTATCATTATCATCATCATTATTACAATTATGATGATCATTATCGTTATCATCATTACTATTATTTTCATCATTACCATTCTTATAGGCATATTGTTATCACCGTTACTCTTATCCTCCTCTGATTTGGTATTTATATTTCTCGCTTTTTCACATTTTCGTATTTTCCTTTCTTTTTTACCCTCGATTTTC
>NC_061841.1:17615915-17620915 GCF_019202785.1 Penaeus chinensis
TCCACCTCCTCTCCCTCTCCCCCCCCCCTCCCCTCACCCTCCTCTTCCTCTCCCTCCCCTTCCCTCTCCCTTCCCCTCCACTTACCTCCCCTCTAACCCTTACCTCCCCTCCCTTGACTCTCCTCTCCCTCTCTCTCTCCTCCCCTCCTCCCTCCCTCCCCTCCCTCCCTCCCCTCCCTCCCCCTCCTCCCTCCCCTCCCTCCCCTCCAAACCCTCATCATAAAAAAAACAAAAAAATATACGCCCTAAAAAATATGTAATGAAAAATATTCAACGACAGGCGAAGAGTTGCCAACAACCGCCATATATCTCTCTCAAAGATCATGCACAAAAGGTCATAAATCAGTTTCTTTTTTTTGACCACCAACTGCTATGCATATGTTCTTATTAACTTTTTTTTTTTTCTCTTTCTCTCTCTCTCTCTCTATCGCTAACCTTTTCTCCTCTTCCCTAATTTGCATAGCATTATCACCAATCATGAGATCTGGCGCAGATTTTTTTTTTTTTTTTTTTTTTTTTTTTAGTTGAGGGGGGGGGGGCGTATTGTTATTAATGTCGTCTTCATTAAGTGTCATTTAGTTTCGTTACAGTTTGATTGGTGGTTGTAGTCACTTTCTTCATCATCATTATCATCATTATCATGATCGTTATCATTATCCCTCTCCTCCACTTCCTCCTTCTCTTCCTCCTCCTCCTCCACTTCCTCCTTCTAATCCTCCTTTTCCTCTTCTTTCTTCTTCTCCTCCTCCTCCTCTTCCTCCACTTCCTCCTTCTCTTCCTCCTCTTCCTCCTTTTCCTCTTCTTCCTCCTTATCCTCCTCCTCCTCCTCCTCCTCTTCCTCCTCCTCCTCCTCCTCCTCCTCCTCTCCTCCCCCAATTCCTCCTTCTCTTCCTCCTTTTCCTCTTCTCCCTCCTTCTCCTTCTCCTTCTCCTCCTCCTCCTCCTCCTCTTCCTCCTCCTCCTCCTCCTCCTCTTCTTCTTCCTCCTCTTCCTCCTCCTCCTCCACTTCCTCCTTCTCTTCCTCCTCCTCCTCCACTTCCTCCTTCTCTTCCTCCTTTCCCTCCTTCTCCTCCTCCTCCTCCTCCACTTCCTCCTTCTCTTCCTCCTTTCCCTCCTTCTCCTCCTCCTCCTCCTCCACTTCCTCCTTCTCTTCCTCCTTTCCCTCCTTCTCCTCCTCCTCCTCCTCCTCTTCCTCCTCCTCCTCCTCCTCCTCTTCTTCTTCCTCCTCTTCCTCCTCCTCCTCCACTTCCTCCTTCTCTTCCTCCTCCTCCTCCACTTCCTCCTTCTCTTCCTCCTTTCCCTCCTTCTCTTCCTCCTCCTCCTCCACTTCCTCCTTCTCTTCCTCCTCCTCCTCCACTTCCTCCTTCTCTTCCTCCTTTCCCTCCTTCTCCTCCTCCTCCTCCTCCACTTCCTCCTTCTCTTCCTCCTCCCACTCATATATATATATATATATATATATATATATACATATGCATTTGTGTGTGTGTGTGTGTGTGAATGAAAACCAAAATTATAATCGCTTTGTTACATTCCTATCACAAATACCAACATCTTTTCATGAACTGTGCGTACTCTACTTCGTGTGCGTGTGTACCTATGTGCGTGCGGTGCGTGTGCATGTGTGTGTGTGTGTGCGTGCGTGCGTGTCAAAGGGTAACGTTCACTCCCCATGTATACCTTATGGGTAAAAACAGGTATAATTACACCGTTATAAATTCGAGATATCTCCCTCCCTTGATAGAATTCGTCGATGTTATCTCGTCCAGGGTTCAAGTGCTTCTGAATCTCCAGTTATGAGAGCATCGTCTGTACCTAAGGTGAGGCTGAGTTGCCGGTTTGTTTCATTTTTTGAGAAGGGGGGATTTTTTTTATTTTTGTTTAAGTCCTTTCGTATATGTTTTTTGGTCTTATGTTGTTTTTGTATTTGTGTTTATATTGTGTTGTGTCTATAGTGTGTTTTTTGTTTACGTTATGTTATGTTTAGATTGTTTTTTTATTGTGTTTGATATTATGTTTAATATTGATTTTTCTAATATATAATTTTTTGTCAATTTGTCTCTGTTTTTCTAATATTTCTTTATAGTGTGTTTAGAGTATTTGGTTGTTTATGAATAGCTGGTTTGATTTGTATGATTCTTTACTTGTTTTTTATTCCTGTTTTGAATTGGAGAATCGATACATAAAATCGTCCCATATATTGGAATCTGGCAACTTTCCCTGGCCCGCTCAGAAGAACATGAACTCGTTAGAAACTTGCATTAATTATCATCATTTATATCACAATCACTGTTAATTACTATGCTTTATTTCACCCTGTATATATTTATCGATATGGATATATAGTGCTTAAACTTTTAAAGTGGGATTTAAGTAGAACCGGCGGGTGAAAAAATATAAGAAAAGAAAAAAAAAAATACGTGTATTGAATATATTTGAATTTGGGTTTTTTTCATTTGAATATGATTGTATGTATGTATGTATGTATTTATGTATACGTACATGTACATATACTTAATCTTCTTTTGTTCCACTTCTCCACTTTTATTTTCTTCTTCTTCTCGTCCACTTCCTCCACCTCATTCCACATTCCTCTCTCATAACTCATTCTTTTCTCCACATATCCACTTATTCTCTGTTCTATTCCACCTCCTTCTCTCTCTCTCTCTCTCTCTCTCTCTCCACTTCCTTCTCTCTCTCCATTCTCTCACTTTCATTTCCTTCCCCCCTTCCACCTCCTCCTCCACCTAACATCCACTTCTCTCCCTCCCTGTATCCGCCTGATACCCACTCATACTCCACCTCCACTTCCTCTCCTACTTCTTCCACCTCCTCCACTTCTCATCCACCTCTCTCCCTCATGAAATGCCCATACTCATTACTCATACCCGCCCTTTACCCGCTCTATATCCGCCTCATACCCGCCCTATATCCGCCTCATACCCGTCCTATATCCGCCTCAAACCCACCCTATATCCGCCTCATACCCGCCCTATATCCGCCTCATACCCGCCCTATATCCGCCTCATACCCGCCGTATATCCGCCTCATACCTGCCCTATATCCACCTCGTACTCGTCCTATATCCGCCTCATACCCGCCCTATATCCGCCTCATACCCGCCCTATATCCGCCTCATACACACCCTGTATCTGCCTCATACCCGCCCTATATCCACCTCATACCCACCCTATATCCGCCTCATACCCGCCCTATATCCGCCTTATACCCGCCATATATCCGCCTCATACCCGCCCTATATCCGCCTCATACCCACCCCATATCCGCCTCATACCCGCCCCATATCCGCCTCATACCCACCCCATATCCGCCTCATACCCTCCCCATATCCGCCTCATACCCGCCCTATATCCGCCTCATACCCGCCCTATATCCGCCTCATACCCACCCCATACCCGTCTCATACCCGCTCTATATCCGCCTCATACCCACGCAATATCCGCCTCATACCCACGCAATATCCGCCTCATACCCGCCCTATGTCTGCCTCATACCCACTCACAGTCTCCGCCAACACAGCATTGCGAGGCATGAAGTTGGTATGCCAGGGGAGACGCGCAGGGCAGAAGACCTGGTGACTGTGTAATGTTTTCTCTTTCTTCTCTTTCTTCTTCTTCTTCTTCTTCTTTGTTTTGTTTTTTGTCGCTTTTTATTTTTGTTTATTTTCTATTTTCGTTTGTTTTTCTTTTTCTTTTAGAGAGGGAGAGGGAGGGAGGGAGGGAGGGAGGGAGTGAGAGTGAGAGAGAGAGCGAGAGAGAGAGAGACAGAGGCAGAGACAGAGAAAGAGACAGAGACAGAGACAGAGAGAAAGAGAAAGAGAAAGAGAAAGAGAAAGAGAAAGAGACAGAGACAGAGACAGAGACAGAGACAGAGACAGAGACAGAGACAGAGACAGAGACAGAGACAGAGACAGAGACAGAGACAGAGACAGAGACAGAGACAGAGACAGAGACAGAGACAGAGACAGAGACAGAGACAGAGACAGAGAGAAAGAGAAAGAGAAAGAGAAAGAGAAAGAGAAAGAGAAAGAGAAAGAGAGAGAAAGAGAAAGAGAAAGAGAAAGAGAAAGAGAAAGAGAAAGAGAAAGAGAAAGAGAAAGAGAAAGAGAAAGAGAAAGAGAAAGAGAAAGAGAAAGAGAAAGAAAAAGAGACAGACACAGAGACATGAAGACAGGGAGAATCCAGTAACCACCACCAAAAAGGGTTCAGTTCACCTCTCTCGTATTCAAGAACGGACCTTCTGTACCCACACAAAGTACCCACACGGAAGTGAAAAAAGACGAAATTCTTGTACCCAATATAGATGACCAGGAACAGCCATTTCCCAGGTGCTCTGCCCCATAAAATACAAGGGGAGAGAGAGAGAGATAGAAAGAGAGAGAGAGAGCGAGAGAGCGAGAGAGCGAGAGAGCGAGAGAGCGAGAGAGCGAGAGAGCGAGAGAGCGAGAGGAGCGAGAGAGAGAGAGAGAGGAGAGAGAGAGAGAGAGAGAGAGAGCGAGAGAGCGAGGAAGAGCGAGAGAGCGAGAGAGCGAGAGAGCGAGAGAGCGAGGAGAGCGAGAGAGCGAGAGAGCGAGAGAGAGAAGAGAGAGAGAGAGAGAGAGAGAGAGAGAGAGAGAGAGAGAGAGAGAGAGAGAGAGAGAGAGAGAGAGAGGGGGGGAGAGAGAGAGAGAAGGATTGAGAGAGAGAGAAAAGAGAGAGAGGGAGAGAGAGAAAAGAGAGAGAGGGAGAGAGAGAGGAGAGAGAAAGATAGCCACAGAGATAGAAACAGACAGAGAAAGAAACAGACCCAGACAGACAGATCCAGACAAACACAGACAAACAGAATAAAACATCCGAAAGCCAGCCTCTTCGCTCCCCCAAAGGCATGCGTGTAATGCCTCGCCAACGCTTACATAGTGACTTCAATTCAGCTCGCACGCCGCTGCCGTTGCGTGTAGTAATGTGTGAATAGTAGAGCGTTTAGGCGGGGGACGTGGCGGCAGGG
>NC_061841.1:17630915-17633415 GCF_019202785.1 Penaeus chinensis
AACAATAACAACACCAGTAACAATAATAACACCAGTAACAATAACAACACCAGTAACAATAACAACACCAGTAACAATAATAACACCAGTAACAATAATAACACCAGTAACAATAACAACACCAGTAAAAATAATAACACCAGTAACAATAACAACACCAGTAACAATAACAACACCAGTAACAATAACAACACCAGTAACAATAACAACACCAGTAACAATAACAACACCAGTAACAATAACAACACCAGTAACAAAAAAACACCAGTAACAATAACAACACCAGTAACAATAATAACACCAGTAACAGTAATAACACCAGTAACAATAACAACACCAGTAACAATAATAACACCAGTAACAATAACAACACCAGTAACAGTAATAACACCAGTAACAATAACAACACCAGTAACAGTAATAACACCAGTAACAATAACAACACCAGTAACAATAATAACACCAGTAACAATAACAACACCAGTAACAGTAATAACACCAGTAACAATAACAACACCAGTAACAAAAAAAACACCAGTAACAATAACAACACCAGTAACAATAATAACACCAGTAACAATAACAACACAAGTAACAATAACAACACCAGTAACAATAATAACACCAGTAACAGTAATAACACCAGTAACAATAACAACACCAGTAACAATAACAACACCAGTAACAATAATAACACCAGTAACAGTAATAACACCAGTAACAATAACAACACCAGTAACAATAACAACACCAGTAACAATAACAACACCAGTAACAGTAATAACACCAGTAACAGTAATAACACCAGTAACAATAACAACACCAGTAACAATAATAACACCAGTAACAGTAATAACACCAGTAACAATAACAACACCAGTAACAATAATAACACCAGTAACAGTAATAACACCAGTAACAATAACAACACCAGTAACAATAACAACACCAGTAACAAAAAAACACCAGTAACAATAACAACACCAGTAACAATAACAACACCAGTAACAATAATAACACCAGTAACAGTAATAACACCAGTAACAATAACAACACCAGTAACAAAAAAACACCAGTAACAATAACAACACCAGTAACAATAATAACACCAGTAACAATAACAACACCAGTAACAAAAAAACACCAGTAACAATAACAACACCAGTAACAATAATAACACCAGTAACAGTAATAACACCAGTAACAAAAAAACACCAGTAACAATAACAACACCAGTAACAATAATAACACCAGTAACAGTAATAACACCAGTAACAATAATAACACCAGTAACAAAAATAACACCAGTAACAATAACAACACCAGTAACAAAAAAACACCAGTAACAATAACAACACCAGTAACAATAATAACACCAGTAACAATAACAACACCAGTAACAATAACAACACCAGTAACAAAAAAACACCAGTAACAATAACAACACCAGTAACAATAACAACACCAGTAACAAAAAAACACCAGTAACAATAACAACACCAGTAACAATAACAACACCAGTAACAAAAAAACACCAGTAACAATAACAACACCAGTAACAATAACTACACCAGTAACAATAATAACACCAGTAACAAAAATAACACCAGTAACAATAACAACACCAGTAACAATAATAACACCAGTAACAATAACAACACCAGTAACAATAACAACACCAGTAACAATAACAACACCAGTAACAATAACAACACCAGTAACAATAACAACACCAGTAACAATAACAACACCAGTAACAATAACTACACCAGTAACAATAATAACACCAGTAACAATAACAACACCAGTAACAATAACTACACCAGTAACAATAATAACACCAGTAACAAAAATAACACCAGTAACAATAATAACACCAGTAACAATAATAACACCAGTAACAATAACAACACCAGTAACAATAACAACACCAGTAACAATAACACCACCAGTAACAATAACAACACCAGTAACAATAACAACACCAGTAACAATAACAACACCAGTAACAATAACAACACCAGTAACAATAACTACACCAGTAACAATAATAACACCAGTAACAAAAATAACACAAGTAACAATAACTACACCAGTTACAATAACTACACCAGTAACAATAACAACACCAGTAACAAAAAAACACCAGTAACAATAACAACACCAATAACAATAATAACACCAGTAACAATAACAACACCAGTAACAAAAAACACCAGTAACAATAACAACACCAGTAACAATAACAACACCAGTAACAAAAATAACACAAGTAACAATAACAACACCAGTAACAATAACAACACCAGTAACAATAACTACACCAGTAACAATAACAACACCAGTAACAATAACAACACCAGTAACAAAAATAACACAAGTAACAATAACAACACCAGTAACAATAACAACACCAGTAACAATAACAACACCAGTAACAATAACAACACCAGTAACAATAACTACACCAGTAACAATAACTACACCAGTAACAATAACA
>NC_061841.1:17689214-17696415 GCF_019202785.1 Penaeus chinensis
GAAGAAAATAGAATAAAAGAAATGGAAAGAAAAACAAACAAACAGACAACAAACAAACACATAACCCACTAACCATAGAGAAAGACTCATCACTGATTTATGTAATGGCCTAAAACAAAGATTTAATTCATGTATTGTGCATGTATATAATCACTTATTCTTAAGTAACAACAGTATAACTACAAGTATACGTATCAGTCGCTTCTAAAAAGATATTTTTTTTTTTTTTTTTTTTCTCATAAATATTAAGGGAAAAATTGTTTATGATAACTCACACTGATTAATTACTTGAACTTTTGACCTGGGCATTCGGTTTGTTTTTCTTTGTTTTGTTTTGTTTTTGTGTTATTTTTTTCTTTCTTTGTCTACATTTTTTGTGTTATTTTTTTCTTCTATCTATTCTATTTGTTTCCTCTTCCTCTTCTCCTTTTTTCATTATTCCCTTTCCACCTCTTTCTTCCTCCTTCTCCTCCCCCTACTCCTCCTCTACCTCCTCTCCTCCTCCTTCATCATCATCATCATCACCATCATCTTCTTCCTCTTCTCCTCCTCCTCCTTCTCCGTCTCCTCCTTTCCCTTCTCCTTCTCCCCCTCCTCCTCCTCCACCTCCTCCTCCTCTCCTCCTCCTCTTCCACCTCCTCCTCCTCTCCTCCTCCTGCTCATCCTCTTTCTCCTCCTTCATCATCATCGTCATCATCATCTTCTTCTTCTTCCTCTTCTTCTTCTCCTCCTCCTCTTCCATATCCT
This sequence comes from Penaeus chinensis, assembly GCF_019202785.1. Classification (NCBI taxonomy): domain Eukaryota; kingdom Metazoa; phylum Arthropoda; class Malacostraca; order Decapoda; family Penaeidae; genus Penaeus; species Penaeus chinensis. The sequence goes on from NC_061841.1 coordinate 17,689,962, forward strand.
CCTTTCCTCCTCCTCCTTTCCTCCTCCTCCTCCTCCTTCATAATCATCATCATCTTCTTCTTCCTCTTCTTCTTCGTCTCCTCCTCTTCCTCCATCTCCTTCTTTTACTCCTTCTCCTCCTCCTTCATCACTTTTCATTATCCAAGTATTCTTGTCATATTGAAGAATCTTATTTGGTCACCTAATTCCCATTTGTGTAAGCATTTGTATTGCTGTTTTGTCTATCTGTCATCTTGTTTGTGTTTGTATTTGTTTGTGTGTGTTTGTTGGTTTTTGTGTATATGTGTTTGTTTGTGTGTTTGTTTGTTTGTGCGTATGTATTTGTTTGTGTGTGTATTTGTTTTTTTATGTGTTTGTTTGTCTGTTTGTTTGCGTGTGTACGTGTTTGCTTGTGTGTGTTTGTTGGTTTGTGTGTTGGTTTGCGTGTGTGTATCTGTGTGTTTATTGGTATGTTTGCGTATACGTAAGGGGGCGGGGGGTGAGTGTATGTATGTGTGTTTGTGTGTTTGAATGTGTGTGTGTGTTTGTGCGTGCGCGAAACTGCTTGCAAATTGCTTGTGTGTGAAATTCTCGTCGTCTCTCTCCCAACATTCGCTTACCTTGAACAGACCCCGCACAACCCCCTCCTCCCCCCCCCACACTCACCCCCTTCTCCCCACCTGCTTGTCTCCTCCCTCCCTAACCTCCCCAACCCCACCCTTTCCTCCTCATCTTCTCCTCAAACACACATTCTACCTCCCTACAATCCTTCCCCACACAATCTTTTTTTTTCCTCCTCATCTACCCCACACACTCACTCCACACTACCCCCCCCCCCCTCCTTCCCCCTACACTTCACTTGCATCTCTCCCTCTTCCCCATCCTTCTTTTTGCTTCCTTCCTTCCCCCATCGTCCTCACATCTCTTTCTCCCTGCCCCCCCCCCCCCCACACACACCTATATCTCCCTCCTTTCCTCCCACACCCCACACCTCTCTCCTCCTCTCTCACTACTCCAAACCTTCCCCCTTCCCCCCTCCATATCTTCCTTCCCTCCTCTTCCCCACATCTCCTTCCCACCTACCCCCCCCCCCTCACGCACCTCCTTCCTTCCTTCTTTCTCCCCCACGTCCAATTCCTCCCTCCCCCACACACCTCCCTCCCTTTCCTCCTTCCTTCCTTCTTTCTCCCCCACACACCTACCTCCCTTTCCCCCTCCCTCTCCTCCTTCTCCCCCACCCCACCTCTTCCCCAGACACCTCCCTCCCTTTCCCCCTTCCTTCCCCTATTCTCCCCCACACACCTCCCTCCCTTTCCCCCTTCCTTCCCCTATTCTCCCCCACACACCTTCCTCCCTTTCCCCCTTCCTTCCCTCATTCTCCCCCACACACCTCCCTCCCCTTTCCTCCTTCTCCCCCACCCCCACACCTTCCCCACACACCTCCCTCCCTTTCCCCCTTCCATCCCCTCCTTCTCCCCCACACACCTCCCCCTTCCCCACACACCGACTCCCTCTCCTCCTTCCTTCCCTCCTCCTCCTCCTCCTCCCCCTACCCCCTCCACACCTCCTAATGAACCTCCTCTCCCCCACCACGAGCCAGCTTCCATTTCAGTCTTTTCCTCAGCAGCAGCCACCAAGTTAAGTTCACCTGTAATAGTTTTAAATTAATAATAGCCAGGTAAATAATGGATGGGAACAGCTGATCTGTCCTGAGCGTTCCTGTAGCTGTACTTTTCCGTAACTTTATCGGTCTAATCAGCTGTTTACCCGACCGGCACGAGGGGCGTATGACCTCTAGGGAGATCGCGTGGGAACTCCGACCTTCTGGATAAACGTGGTAAGGTCGACATCCCCGTGTTCGGAAGTGAGTGCAATAAATAAACATAGCAATACCCATCGACATGCGCCACACAAAGAGAATGCCAAGTTATACCATTATACTGACGGACAGCGGACGGGGAAAGAGGTCTTAGGAATGGGTGTCACAGGGTCGAGAGTTGGATGCTTCGCGGTTAGTGGGGGAGCTAGGGGTGTATGTAATATGTATGTAGATGCGTATGTAAGGCAGAAGATGGGGAGGGGTGTGTGGGGAGACAGGGGGCAAGGTTTCAGGGGTGTTGGGGGGTGTGATTGGGGAGTGGTTGGGGGTGGGTATGTGGGTAGGGGAAGGGGTGTAGGCCTATAAGGTGGGCAAGAAGAATTATAAGCGTATGGAAGGAGGAAGCAAAGGTGAAGAGGGGTGGAAGAAGGTGGGGAGGAAAGGGGAAGAGGTCACGGGGTGTTAATGATATGATGGGGGGGGGGAGGAGTTGGAGTGTTTGGGGAGAGCTGGGGGAGAAGATTTGTTAGGCTCGTAGAGAAGGGGGAAGAGAGGGGTTTTTCAAAATGGAGTCGGGGAGGTGATGGGGAAGGAGAGGGGTGGGGGTGTTCCATGGGTGTTGGGAGGGGGTGTAAAGGGGGGGGGATGGGTGGGTGTTGTGGATGGTGGGGGGTGGGGGAAGGCCTACATGGGTGGCCAAGGTGAGTTAGCGACGCATGGCTGAACAATCCCACATATGACTTTGCTCCCTTCCCCCCTCCCCCCCCCTCCCCCTCCCCGTCCTCCCTCACACTAATGACCCCCATTAACTAAGGGTTAAAAAAGGTCTCTGAGGATCTTCCGGAAGCAGGTCCCTTCGTCACAAGGGGGGTGGGGGGGAAGGGGAAGAAGGATAAGGGAAGGGTAAGGGAAGGGAGGGAGGGGAAGGGGGGGAGGGAGGGGGAGGAAGGAGGGGAAGGGAGGGAGGAAGGGAAGGGAAGGGAGGGAGGAAGGGGAAGGGGAGGGAGGGGAGGAAGGGGAAGGGAGGGAGGGGAAGGGAGGGAGGGGAAGGGGAAAGAGGAAGGGGAAGGGGAGGGAGGGAGGGGAAAATGAGGGAGGGAAGGAGGGAAAGGGGAGGGAGGGAAGGGAGGAGGAGGAAGAGGAAGGGGATGGAAGGAGGGAAGGGGAGGGAGGGAAGGAGGGGGGGTGGGGAAGGGGAGGGAGGGAGGGGAAGGGGAGAGGGAGGGAAGGGAAGGGGGATGGGAGGGATGGAAGGGGAAAGAGGAAGGGGAAGGGAGGGAGGAGAGGGGAAAATGAGGGGGGAAAGAGTGGAAGGGGAGGGAGGGAGGGAAGGAGGGGAAGGGGAAGGAGAGATGGGAAGGGGAGGGAGGGAGGAAGGGAAGTGGAGGAAGGGAGGGAGAGGAAGGAGAAAGAGGGAGGAAGGGTGAAGGAGGAGATGGAAGGATAAAGGAAGGGGAAGGGAATGAGGGAAGGAGAGTAAATGGAGAAGAGAGGAAGGAAAGAAAAGAAAAGAGAGGAAGGCAAGGGGATGGGGGGGAGGAAAGTGAGAGAAAGAGATTGGAAGGGGGAAGGAAGGAAGGGAAAGGGAGAAGGAGGAGAAGGAAGAAAGGGTAAGAAAAGGGAGAGGGAGGGAAAGGGAGGAAGAGAAAGAAAAGTGAAGGAAAGGGAAAAAGGAAGAGAAGGGGAGGAGGATAAATAGAAAGGGCAAGGGAGGGAAGGGAGGGATGCGAAAGGGAAGAGGAGGAGGAAAGGAAAGAAGAAAAGGAAGAAGGAAAGAGGAAATGAGGAAGATAAAAAAGAGGAGAAGAAGAGAAGGGAAGGAAGATACGCCTAAAGGAAGGAGAAGAAGAAAGAGGGAAGTGGGGGAAAAGGAGAAGATGAAAAGTAAAAGTCAAAGGGAAGGAAAGAAATAAAGAAAAGGAGGAGGAAGAAGAGGAGAAGAACACGGGAAGAGAGAAACAAAGATAAATAGTAGACGAAGGCAAAAGAAAGGCTAATTAAAAAAAGAAATAGAAACAGAAGAATAAGAACACAAACAAGAACAAAAGCAATCACAGCCAGTCACAATCACAACCTTAATCATAACCTCAGTCACAACCACAACCCTAATCACAACCACAACCTCAGTCTTAATCACAATCACAACCTCAATCACAACCCTAATCACAACCACAACCTCAGTCTTAATCACAATCACAACCTCAGTCACAACCACAGCCTCAATCACAATGACAACCTCAGTCATAATCACAATCACAACCTTAATTGTCATCTCAACCATACTCACAACCTTAAATAATAATCACAACCAGAATCACAAATACAAACATAATCACAATCACAACCTCCATCATAATCACGATCAGATCTTCAGTCATAATCACAATTATTGTTACAACCACAATTATTACCTCAATCACAATCACAACCTCAATCATAAGCACAATCACAACCTCAATCATAAGCACAATCACAACCTCAATCATAAGCACAATCACAACCTCAATCATAAGCACAATCACAACCTCAATCATAAGCACAATCACAACCTCAATCATAAGCACAATCACAACCTCAATCATAAGCACAACCTCAATCATAAGCACAATCACAACCTCAATCATAAGCACAGTCACAACCTCAATCAAACCACAATCACAACCACAATCACAACCTCATCCACAAGCACAAGAGATCCCAGTGACGAAACGGCCTTGCAAGACAGCGAAGAGAGGAAGAGAGAATAAGGAGGAGAAGGAGAAAGAAAAGAATGATAATAAGAAGAATTGGGAGAAGTAACAGAAGAAGAAAGAGAAGAAGAAGGAGAAAGAAAGAGAAGGGAAAAAATAATAGTAAGAATAGGGGGAAGAAATAGGAGGAGAAGGAGAACAAGAAAACAGGTAGAAGAATAGGAAGAAAAAATATAAGAAAAAGAAAAGAAAACGAAAATGAAATAAAACTCAACCACATCCACAATCACAACCACAACAGCCACAATTACAACCAAAATCACAACCAAAGCACAACCACAATCACAATCACAACAACCGCAATTACAATCACAATCACAACCACAACCACCACCACCGTCACAACAATCGCAATTACAATCACAACCAAAGCACAACCACAATCAAAACTACAATCACAACCACAATCACAACAACCGCAATTACAATCACAACCACAACCACCACGACCGTCACAACAATCGCAATTACAACCACAACCACCGTCACAACAATCGCAATTACAATTACAACCAAAGCACAACCACGATCAAAAATACAACCACAATCACAACAACCGCAATCACAACCACAATCACAACCCCAACAACCACAATCACAACCACAACAACCACTGTCACAATCCCAATCACAACCACAACAATCACAATCACACTAGACCTCGCACCCCGCCGTGAAGTGAGGAAGAAAGTCGCCTCCTCCTTTTGATCACAAGTCGCTCCATCCGATGAGAAAAAAAAAAAAAAAAAAAATCCCAAGGTCAGCGTGGAGTTTCTTCAAGACGGCTGAGTGACATTGCGTTGCATGCAATAGTGCCTCGGGGTGGGTATGCGTGCAGGCTGTTCCTTTCCTGAAGTTTTGAGTTTTGAGTTTTGAGTTTTTGTTGTTTGTTGTTTGTTGTTTTGTGTTTGTTTTGTGTTTGTTGTGTTTGTTTGGTTGGTTGTTTTTTGTTTGTGTTTATTTGTTGTGTTTGGTGGTTTGTTTTTGTTTTTGTTTGTTTGTTTGGTTATCTATTGTATTTATCTTCTTATTTTGTGTGTGTGTGTGTGTTTTGTTGTTGCTGTTGTTCTTTCGTATTTCCTTTGCTTCTTCTTCTTCCTTCTTTTTCTCTTTCTTCTTCTTCTTCTTCTTCTTATTCTTCACCCTCCCAATTCCCTCTTTCCCTCCCCACCCCCACACCCCCACACACCCCACACCCTTACCCCCAACCACTACGGCATATTCTCTCTGCTTATACAAACAAACAAACGAATAGATAAAACAAAATAAACAAACAAACAAAAATACAAACAAAATAAACAAACAAGCAAAATACAAACAAAATTAACAAATATACAGACAAAACTAACAAACATACAGACAAAATTAACAAATATACAGACAACATAAACAAAAAACAAATATACAAACAAATACACAACAAAAAACGTAGACAAACAAGAGTGTGCGTACTGGTTCCTGTTCATTTGTGTTTGTTGTGTTTGTTCTCTCTCTAAGTGTTCGTTTGCGTGCGTGTGACTGCGATTGCAGGGTTTGTGTTTGTGTTTTCCTTGCGTGGTTTGCCTGCCTCTTTGTTTGTCTTTGTTTCTGTGTTTTTGTAGTTGTTCTTGGATGGAAGAAGATCTTTCCTGTTGTCGCTTTTTGTTTGTTTGTTTGTCTATTTCAGTTAAATATTTTATTTTCGTTTAATCTCTAATCTTTAATCATTATTATCATTATCATTATCATTATCATTATTTGGCTTTTCGAGTGTGTGTGTGTGTGTGTGTGTGTGTACCTATGTGTATATGTGACTGTGCGCACGTATGTATGTGTATGTATATGTGTGTGTGTCGGTGTGCGTGTTAATGCAAATATAAACGTGTGTATGATCTCAGCCTGGCCAAGCGGCTAGTTACGAGGGGAG
>NC_061841.1:17696515-17713899 GCF_019202785.1 Penaeus chinensis
GGAGTTCAGAAAGGAAGAGAAGAGGGGATTGGGAGACGAAGGGTAAAAAGAGGAAGAAGAAGAGGAAGAAGAAGAGGAAGAGGAAGAGGGAGAAGGAAAGAGACAGACAAGATAAAACACAAAGACAGAAGAAACAGGAGTGCCGTGTATCCAAACACAGACAGACAGACAGACAGACAGACAGACAGACAGACAGACAGACAGACAGACAGAGACAGACAGACAATCTGACAGACGGAGAACGAGAAAGATTGCGAAACGAATGAAACTAAAAGGGCCTACAATCATCAGGGCGGGCCATCCGGAGCCCAATCCTCTTCCACACATCACCCTGAGGCCAAAAACACCGCCAAAATAACAACGAAACAAAAGCGGTCTCTCTCCCGAATCGCTGTTTTTACCCCGCAGACCGCCATCACCCGGCGCCCTTCCCGGTAAAACGCGTCTTCATTATATTAAAAGCTAAAAAAAAAAAAAAGGCTCTGCAATTACCAGCATCTCCTGTCCGCCCCCCCCCCCCTCTACTCCCCCGGCCTCATCATCCCTCCCTCCCCCCTCCACTGGTCTCATCCCCCCTCCCTCCCCCCTCCCCGTGCCCTCACCCGACCCTACTTCTTCCTCTACCCTCTACCCCATACCCCTTCCCCCTCCCCCTCCCCCGCCTTAATTCAACCTTTTGTCAGTTTATTGCATATCGGAGGTAGGAAGGAAGAGAGGAAGGAAGGAAGAGAGGAAGAGAGGAAGGAAGGAAGGGAGGAGGGAGGAGGGAGGAGGGAGGAAGAGAGGAAGAGAGGAAGAAAGGGAGGAGGGAGAGGAGCAGAGGAGCAGAAGCAGGAGCAGAAGCAGGAGCAGGAGGAGGAGGAGGAGCAGGAGGAGGAGGAGGAGCAGGAGGAGGAGGAGGAGCAGGAGGAGGAGGAGGAGCAGGAGGAGGAGGAGGAGCAGGAGGAGGAGGAGGAGCAGGAGGAGGAGGAGGAGCAGGAGGAGGAGGAGGAGGAGGAGGGATTAAGGGAAGAGGGGAGGAGAGAGAAGAAAAAAACGAAAAAATGAAGAAAACGAGAAAAAAATAGAACAGGAAGAAAAAAAAACGAAAAAAAAAAAGAAAATGACCAAAACCGAGAAGAAGGAGAGGAAAGGAAGAGAAGAATATACACCCCTTCCCCCCTTCCCCCCCTTTCCACCGCATATCACACGCGCTTTCACACCAACACGAGAATAACAACATCTGCTGCTTTCGTGTTGTTTATAGATGCGTAAAACTGCTGGGAATAGACTGTTCAACGATACTTATGGTTGCAGCCTGTCCGCCGCCTACCCGGGGTGATCGCGCCCTTGTTGCATAGAAGAGGCAGGGCAGTCTTCCCAAAATCATAATGGCAATAACAATAGCAACAGCAATGCCAATAGTAGTAGCAATAATAACAATAATACTAATAATAACAATAATAATAACGTCAATACTAATAATAATAACAATACCAATAATACTATTAATAACAAAAAAAAAAAAAAAAACGGCAAACGGAAAAATCGAGAAAACAAAAGAAGAAACAAAACAGAAAAAATAATAATGTAAAAAAAAAGGAAAAGAAAAACAAAATACAGAAAGACTATGAATGAATTTACGAGAACAATAAAATCGAGCAGTTTGTCCGCTGATTTCCCAGGCGTGTCAAAGCCGAAAGGGAATAAAGAAAATGCGAAACTAACAACAACAGAGACAAGGAGAAAAGAAAATTATAATAATGAAAAGAAAGAGAAAAAAGGGAAATGAAGATATGGGGAAATGACAAAGACAAGAAGAGAAAAATATGAATGACAAAGAAGAAAAATTAAAGGAACGAGGAAAATAATTTAAAAAAAGTAACGACGAGAGAATGATGAAAACGAAGGAAAACGGGAAGAAAGGGAATAAAAGGAATGAAGGAAGCGAAAATCAACAAAATCAACAATGAACATGAAAATGAGAGAAAGTAAGAGGGCTAAATAAACAAGACGAAACAGGGCGAAAGCTAAATAGGAAGGAGGAGGAGGAATAAGAGAAAGGAGAAAAGGAGCCTTTAAGAAAAGGTTACATTCATAGACCAATACAGGGAGACGTGGATAGATGAAATAAAATAAAAAATAAATAAAACAAAGTGAAAAAAATTACCAATTAAGTTGGTGGTAATTTGTCATATCTATCTATCTATCTATCTATCTATCTATCTATCTATCTATATATATATGAGAGAGAGAGAGAGAGAGAAATGGAGAAAGGAAGGGCCAGAGACAAGCAGAAACAGAGAAACAAAGAGACAGACAGAGAACCAACAACAGTGACAGTGACAGGCAGAGAAAGAGGGGGAAGGCGAAGAGGGACAAAGGGGAGAAAAAAAAAGAGAAAGAAAAGAGGCAGATAACCGGAGACAGAGAGAAAGACAGAGAGATTACCTTTCCCCGCGAGATGTAATTTACCTTTCCTTTTTTTCAGGTTAATGCTAGGTAAGGAGATTCGCCGAGCCGGAGGAACATGCGAGAATAAAGGCGGGGAGAAAGTGGCGGGGAGAGGCCGTCCGGGATTACGTTTTAGGGCGGGATGACGACAGGACAAAGGAAAATGAGCCATACGAATAACAACATTAATGGTCATTATCATCAGCATCATCATCAGCAGCATCATTACTTTCATCATCATCATTACTTTCATCATCATCATTACTTTCATCATCATCATTACTTTCATCATCATCATCATCACCATCACCATCACCATCACCATCATCATCACATCTTCACTGCCATCACTTTAATGATACATGCCATAATAAAACCATTATAATTATCATCATCAAAATAACAATTACCACTATCATCATCATTACCATTACTGCCATAACCATTACCATCACTATAACTATCATTACTAAGTTAACAATGAAACAATAATAATCAATAAATTATAAATTAGCATCTTGATCAGTGTCATCATAAATATCATTACTATCACCATCACCCTTGTCATCATTACCATCATTGTTATCGTTATCATAATTACCACTATCAGTATTACCATTACCAATTGCTACCATCCTCCTCCTCCTCCTCTTCCTCCTCATCCTTCTTCGCTCTCCCTTGTTACTCTCACTCCCAGGGCCTTGCGCGATCATACCTGAAACAGAAGACATTTTTTTTAACACTAAAGCCCAAGTAATGTCGGAATAAAATAACTTCTTCAGGAGAGGGGGAGAGAGGGAGGGGGAGAGAGGGAGCGGTAGAGAGGGAGAGGGAGAGAGGGAGAGGGAGAGGGAGAGGGAGAGAGAGAGAGAGAGAGAGAGGGACGAGGAGGAGGGAGAGGGAGAGGCGAGGGGAGAGGAGAGGGAGAGGGAGAGGGACGAGGGAGAGGGAGAGGGAGAGGGAGAGGGAGAGGGGAGAGAGAGGAGAGGGAGAGGGAGAGGGAGAGGACGAGGGAGAGGGAGAGGGAGAGGGAGAGGGAGAGGGAGAGGGAGAGGAGAGGGAGAGGGAGGGAGAGGGAGGGGAAGAGGGAGAGGGGAGGAGTGGGAGAGGGTGAGGAGAGGGGAGGAGGTAAAGGGAGAAGGGAGAGAGGAGGGAGAGGGAGAGGGGGAGAGAGGGAGAGGGGGTGGGAGGAGGTAAAGGGAGAGGGGGAGAGAGGTAAAGGGAGAGGGGGAGGGAGAGAATGAGATATAAAAAGGAAAAGGGAGACGGAGAAAAAAGAAAGAAGAGCAGAGACGACGAGGCATACTCGAAGCCACGCGACACAGCAATAACTCAAGGCTCAAGAAGTCAATCCTCAAGCAAATCACAAGAATAGAAAACAAAAAGGAAATGACAAGCAACCTTTCCTATATCTCCGTCCTCCCCCCGCACCATCTCCTTCCCCAACCAATTGTCGTCCTCCCTTCTTCCTCCTTCTTCCTCCTTCTTCCTCCTTCTTCCTCCTTCTTCCTCCCCTTTTTCCTCCCTTTTTCCTCTCTTCCTCCTCTTCCTCCTCTTCCTCCTCTTCCTCCTCATTCTACTTTCCTCACTTCCTCTTCCTCCTCCTCCTCCTCCTACTTTCCTCACTTCCTCTTCCTCCTCCTCCTACTTTCCTTCCTTCCTTCTACTCCCCAACCTCCTACTTTCCTCCCTTCCTCCTCCTCGTCGTCCTCCTCCTCCCTGTTTTTTTTCTCCCTTTCTCCCTCCCTTCATCCACATACCCACACAAAATATACAAATCCATATACAAAACGCACACAAAACGCACACAAACAAACTACTTGCAGTGTACCTCAATTATATTGTCGGGGTGCGTTCACGTCCCCGTGCACGCTGCCTTCAACTCACGCACACACTAGGGGCAGGGGCAGGGGGCAGGGAAGGGACAGGGGAGGGGACAGGGGAGGGGGCAGGGGAGGGGGCAGGGGAGGGGGCAGGGGAGGGGGCAGGGAAGGGGGGGGGGGGAGGGGGAGGGGCGGGGCAGGGGGAGGGGGCGGGGCCAGGGGAGGGGGGCAGGGGATGGGGGAAATGGAGAAGATAAGGGGTAGGGTGGGAGTGGGGGTAAAAAGGGAAAGGGGAGGAAGAGGGGAGTGAGGATTTTCGTAGAGGAGGGGAAAGGGAAAGGAAAAAAAGGGGGAAGACGAGAAAAGCGGAAAGAAAAAGATAAAGGAGAAAATGGAAAGGGGAGAGAGAAGGTCGGAGAGAGGGAGGGGGGGGAAAGGAGAAAAGAAAAGGGGAATTGATGAGAGAAGGGGGGAAGGGAGGAAGAGAGGTAGAGGGGCGAAGGAGAGGAGAGAAAGGGGAATGGAGGGGAAAAAGAGAGAAGGAGATAGAGAGGGGGAGAGAGAGAGAAAGGGGCGAGAGAAGGAGAAGAAAAAGGAGAGAGAAGGAGAGAGAGAAGGAGGGGAAAGAGGGAGAGAGAGAAAGGAAAAAGAGAGGAGAAGGAGAGGGGTTGTGAGAGGAGACTAAAGACAGGGTGAAGAGAGAGAGGAGAGAGAGAAAGAGAAAGAGAGTAGAGGGGAGGAGGAAGAGTAAAAGAGAGAAGAAAGGAAGCGAAGAGAGAAGATAGTTCAAAAAGAGAATGGGAAAGAAGGAAATGATTAGAGAGAGAGAAGAGAGAAGAGAGAGAGAGAGAAGGAGAAGAGAAGACTTAGAGAGAGAGAGAAGAAGGAGAGGATTTAGAAGCAAGGGGGGAGTAGTGTCGATTGAGGGGAAAAGAAAGAAGGGGAAAGAGAGAGAAAAAGATAGAGGAAAAGAAGAGAGAGAAAGAGGGAGAGGAGAAAAATGAGAGAGAAGGAGAAAGAGAGAGAGAAGAAGAGAGAGAAGGAGTGAAAAGAGGAGCAATGGGAGAGAAAGGAGGTTTGAATTAATGAAGAGAGGAGAGAAAAAAAGAAAGAGGAGAGAGGACGCCCAGAAGAGAGAGGGAGAAGATGAGAAGAGAGAGAGAAAGAGAGAGAGGAGAGAGAGAAAGAAGAGAGAGTATGGGGAGAGTAGAAGAAAGAGAGAAGGGTGAGAGAGAGGGGAAAAGGGGAAGGGGAAAGAGAAGAGAGACGAGAAGAGAGAAGATAAGGGAGAGACAGAAGGAGAAAAGAAGAGGGAGAAGGTAAGGGAGAGAGAAGAGAGATAGGAGAGGAGAAGAGAGAAGTAAAGAGGAGAGAGAGAAGGGGAAAAGTGAGAGGAGAAAGAGAAGGGGGAGAGAGAAGAGAGAAGGGGAGAAAAGATAGAGAGGAGAGAGAAGAGGGAGAAGGGGAGAGAAAGAGAGAGAGTTGGGGAAAAGGGGAGAAGAAGGGGAAGAGAAGGGAAGAGTAAGAGAGAACATGGGGATAGAGAGTGAGAAAGTAGAGCAAGGGAGGAAAGGGGAGAGAGAAGGAGAAGAGAAGGGACCTGAAGAGAAGGGCGAGAGAGAGAAGGGAGAGAGAAGGAGAGAGAGAAGGAGAGAGAGAAGGAGAGAGAGAAGGAGAGAGAGAAGGAGAGAGAGAAGGAGAGAGAGAAGGACGAGAGAAGGAGAGAGAGAAGGAGAGAGAGAAGGATGGAGAAGGGGAAGGAGAGAGAGAAGGATGAGAGTGAGGAGAGAGAGAAGGAGAGAGAGAAGGAGAGAAGAGAAGGAGAGAGAGAAGGAGAGAGAGAAGGAGAGAGAGAAGGAGAGAGAGAAGGATGAGAGAAAAGGAGAGAGAGAAGGAGAGAGAGAAGGAGAGAGGGGAAGGAGAGAGAGAAGGAGAGAGAGAAGGAGAGAGAGAAGGAGAGAGAGAAGGAGAGAGAGAGAGAGAGAGAGAAGGAGGGGGGGAGAAGGAGAGGAGAGAGAAGGTGAGAGAGAAGGAGAGTGAGAAGGAGAGAAAAGAGGACGAGAGAGAGGAGAGAGAGAAGGAGAGAGAGAAGGAGAGAGAGAAGGAGAAGAGAGTAAGGAGAGAGGGAAGGAGAGAGAGAAGGAGAGAGAGAAGGAGAGAAGAGAAGGAGAGAGGAAGGAGAGAGAGAAGGAGAGAGAGAAGGAGAGAGAGAAGGAGAGGAGGAGAAGGAGAGGAGAAGAGAGAGAAGAAAAAGAGGAGAGGAGAGAGAGGAGAGAAAGAGAGAGAGGAGAAAGAGGGGGAGAGAAAGAGAGAGGAAAAGAGAGGAGAAAGAGAAAGAGAAAGATAAGAAAAAAGAGGAAAGAGAAAGAGGGAGTGGTAGAGGGAACAAGAAGAGAACGAATAGCAATCCTCGAACAATGGGAAAAAAAAAATGCAGCGCCTCACAAATTTACTCGCAACGGGGAATTTGCGAATATTTAGATAGACAACACCAGTAAAAATAACAGGGTTTAACTAAGAGGAAGCAGTGACGAGGAATGGAAGTGGAGAGAAGATGGAGAAGAGGAAGGAGGAATTGGTGAGAAAAGAGAGAGAGGGAGAGGGAGAGAAGGGAGAGAGAAGAGAGAGAGAGGAGGGAGAGGGGAGAGGGAGGGAGGGGAGAGGGAGAGGGGAGGTGCGGGGAGGAGGAGAGGGAGAGGGAGAGGGAGAGGGAGAGGGAGGGAGGTGAGAGAGAGGAGAGAGAGAGAGAGAGAGAGAGAGGGAGAGGGAGAGGGGAGAGGGATGAGGGAGCGTGGAGAGAGGGGAGAGGGGAGAGAGGGGAGGAGAGGGGAGAGAGGGAGAGAGAGTGAGGAGGGAGAGGGAGAGGGAGAGGGAGTGAGAGGGAGAGGGTGAGAGAGAGAGAGAGAGAGAGAGAGAGAGGGAGAGCGAGAGCGGAGAGCGAGAGGAGAGCGAGAGCGAGAGCGAGAGCGAGAGCGAGAGCGAGAGAGAGATAGAGAGATAGAGAGATAGAGAGATAGAGAGATAGAGAGATAGAGAGATAGAGAGATAGAGAGATAGAGAGATAGAGAGATAGAGAGAGAGAGAGATGGAAGAAGTAGAGAGGAAAAAAGAAAGAAAGGAAGAAAGGGGAGGGAGGGGACAGGAGGGGAAAAAGGGAGAGGATAGAGGGGAGGCAGCGGGGCGTGTAAGGATTCCTCGGGCGGCCGGAGCCTGTTAACGCCACGGCCAGGTGTGTCTGACGCTGGTATTTATGGCGCCCCTCTACGCTCCTCTGCCATGACGCCAACCCCCCCCCCCCCACCTCCCTCCCTTCCCTCCCCTCCCTCCCCTAACCACCCCTCGCCCCGGCCCATCCCGTCGCTACGCCCCTACGCCTACACACACCCCCTATCCACCCCTCTCCCCTTCCCTCGTCGCTTCACTACTCCCCTACGTACCCCAACCCCTACCGTGCCTTCCCCCCTCCCCACCCCCCACCCCCACGCTGACTAATCCATGCACGCCTCGCATCTCTTTCTTTCAAATAAATAAATCAATAAATAAATAAGAGATAAATATGAAAAAAAATATCACCGTAAAAAAAAAAATAACACCTGGCACACTTCGCCGCACAACTTAAGTGCCACAACCAGACAAGTGCGGTCCTTGTATGACGAGAGTGCGCGCCACAGGAGTGCCACCCCTACACCCTCCCCCTCATCCCCTATCCTTCATCCTCTTATCTCCTGACACCCCCCCCCTCTCTCTCTCTCTCTCTCTACTTCTCTCTCTCTCTTCTCTCTCTCTCTCTCTCTCTCTCTCTCTCTCTCTCTCTCTCTCTCTCCCTCTCTCCCTCTCTCCCTCTCTCCCTCTCTCCCTCTCTCTCTCTCTCCCTCTCTCTCTCTCGCTCTCTCGCTCTCTCTCCACCACTCCCCTGTCCTGTTCTCTCCCCCATCTTCCCCCCTCCACTCCCACCCCTCCCTCCCCTCCCCACCCCCCTTCAATCTTTGCACTTCCCGTTCCTGTTGACGCAGTTCCTTGCCTGCTCCATTAACCGGGGCGAAGGCAATTAGGCTAATAATAGGGTGGCAAATTACACCGGGGGAAGAATTGGGGGAGGGGGGTAGAGGAAGGGGAGGGGGTAGAGGAAGGAGAGGGGAAGGGAGGAGGGGAGAAGGGGAAGGAGAGGGGAAGGAGAGGGGAAGGAGAGGGGAAGGGAGGAGGGGAGGAGGGGAAGGAGAGGGGAAGGAGAGGGGAAGGAGAGGGGAAGGAGAGGGGACGGAGAGGGGACGGAGAGGGGAAGGGAGGAGGGAAGGGGAGGAAGGGAAGGGAGGGGAAGGGAGGAGGGAGGGGAGAAGGGGAAGGGAGGAGGGGAGGAGGGGAAGGGAAGGGAGGAGGGGAGGAGGGGAAGGGAAGGGAGGGGGGAGGAGGGGAAGGGAAGGGAGGAGGGGAGGAGGGAAAGGAAGGAGAGGGGAGAGATTAAGGGAGGGGTGAAGGGAGGAGAGAAAAGAGGAGATAAACTGAGGGAGGAAAAAAGAGTAGAAAGAAGGGGAGGGAACAAAGTGGGAAAGGGAAGGACAGAGGAGGGGAGGGGAGCGGTAAGTGGGGCAGAGGGGAAGGGGAAGAAAAGGATACAAGGAGGTGAGAGATAAAACCAAAAACAAAACAGAAGAGATAGAAGAAGCGGAAAGAGAAGGAAATCGACCAAGAAAAAAATAAAAGCAAAAGAAAGAGAAACAGCAAAAAGCGAAAATAAAAGGTGACAGATGGAGAAGAAAAGAATACCCGATACTAGAGAAATTGGGCCGCGACGGAAGAAGCAGCCAGGCAGCCAACGAGTGAGAGTGAGAGAGAGAGAGAGAGAAAGTGAGAGAGAGAGAAAGTGAGAGAGAGAGAATGCGAGAGAGAGAATGAGAGAGAGAGTGAGAGAGGAGAGAGAGAGTGAGAGAGAGTGTAGAGAGGAGAGAGAGAGCGAGAGTAGAGAGAGAGATGAGAGTGATGAGAGAGAGAGAAGTGAAGAGAGAGAGAGGAGTGAGAGTGAGAGAGAGTGAGAGTGAAGTGAGAAGAGTGTGAGAGTGAGAGAGAGTGAGAGTGAGAGTGAGAGTGAGGAGAGAGTGAGAGAGAGTGAAGAGTGAGAGTGGAGTGAGAGTGAGAGAGAGTTGAGAGTTGAGAGGGGAGTGAGAGTGAGAGTGAGAGGAGAGTGAGAGAGAGAGAGAGTGAGAGAGAGAGTGAGAAGAGAGAGAGAGTGTGAGAGAGGAGGTGAGAGAGAGAGTGAGAGAGAGAGAGTGAACTTGAGAGAGAGAGAGTGAGAGAGAGAGATGTGAGAGGGGAGAGTGTGAGGAGAGAGAGAGAGAGAGGAGAGAGTGAGATGAGAGAGTGAGAGAGAGAGAGAAATGTCGAGAGGAGAGAGAGAAGTGGAGAGAGAAAGAGAGAGAGAGAATAGAGAGAGAAGAAGTGAGAGAGAGAAAGTGAGAGAGAGAAAGTGAGAGAGAGAAAGTGAGAGAGAGAAAGTAAGAGAGAGAAAGTGAGAGAGAAAGTGAGAAAAAGTGAGAGAAAGTGAGAAAGTGAGAGAGAAAGTGAGAAAGTGAGAGAGAAAGTGAGAAAGTGAGAGAGAAAGTGAGAAAGTGAGAAAGTGAGAGAGAAAGTGAGAAAGTGAGTGAGGCTAGAGCGAGAGTGAAAGCCAGAGGAGAGCGAGATTGAATAACTGACCTGAATGTCTTAGATTCCCTCGCCCGCCGAACACTCTCACACAATAACCACAAAAGGGAAAAAATAATAAGGAAGGCTAGTTTTTCTTCCCCTTTCTCCTCCACTTTTTGAGAGAGAGAGGAAGAGGAAGAGGAGGGGGAAAAGGGGTTTGAGGGAGGAGGAGGAGGGGGAGAGGGAGGGAGGGAGGAGGGGAGGGAGGGAGAGCGAGAGAGAAGAGGCGAGAGAGAGAGCGAGAGAGAGAGAGAGCGAGAGAGGAGAGAGCGAGACGAGAGAGCGAGAGTGAGAGCGAGAGAGAGAGAGAGAGTGAGAGCAGCGAGCGGAGATGAGCTTGGAAGGACGGCGAGAGAGGAGCGCTGAGTGAGAGAGAGAGCGAGAGAGTGAGAGCGAGGAGAGAGCGATGTGAGAGAGATTGAGAGAGATTGAGAGCGAGTGAAGGCGTGTGAGAGAGATGAGAGCGAATGTGAGAGCGAGTGGAGCGGAGATTGAGAGCGAGTGAGAGCGAGTGAGAGCGAGTGGGTTTGGTGAGAGAGCGACGGCGGACGAGAGAGAGCGAGAGAGAGAGAGAGAGGCGACGAGAGACGAGAGCGAGAGAGAGAGCGACTAGAGAGAGGAGAGCCGAGAGAGAGAAGAGATGCGAGGAGAGAGAGCGAGATGAGAGAGCGAGAGAGAGAGCGAGTGAGAGAGAGAGCGAGCGAGAGAGCGAGGAGAGAGGGGAGCGAGTGAAGGGGAAGCTGCGAGCAGAGAGAGCTGATGCGAGCGAGAGCGAGCGAGAGGAGAGAGGAGGGGAGAGGGGAGAGAGAGAGAAGAGAGAGAGAGGGGAGAAAAGGAGAGGAGAGGGCAGAGAGAGAGAGAGAGAGGACGAGAGAAAGACCCGGGGGAGAGGAGACGAGAGAGAGAACGAGAGAGAGATGAGAGAGAGAGAACACGAGAGAGAGAGAGGAGAGAGAAACAGAGAGAGAGAGTGAAGAGAGAATGAAGAGATGTGAGGAGAGAGAGAGAGAAAACGAGAGAGAGAGAGAGAGAGAGCAGAGAGAGAGCGAGAGAGAGAGCGAGAGAGAGCGAGAGAGAGAGCGAGAGAGAGAGCGAGAGAGAGAGCGAGAGAGAGAGCGAGAGAGAGAGCGAGAGAGAGCGAGAGAGAGAGCGAGAGAGAGAGCGAGAGAGAGAGCGAGAGAGAGCGAGAGAGAGAGCGAGAGAGAGAGCGAGAGAGAGAGCGAGAGAGAGAGAGCGAGGAGAGAGAGCGAGAGAGAGAGCGAGAGAGAGAGAGAGAGAGAGAGCGAGAGAGAGAGAGAGAGAGAGAGAGAGAGAGAGAGAGAGAGAGAGAGAGAGAGAGAGAGAGAGAGAGAGAGAGAGAGAGAGAGAGAGAGAGAGAGAGAGAGAGAGAGAGAGAGAGAGAGAGAGAGAGAGAGAGAGAGAGAGAGCGAGAGAGAGAGAGAGAGAGAGAGAGAGAGAGAGAGAGAGAGAGAGAGAGAGAGAGAGAGAGAGAGAGAGAGAGAGAGGGGGAGAGAGAGAGAGAGAGAGAGAAACAGATAGAATCCTCGACCCATCCACATTTACTTCCTTATAATCAACCCTTTTTTTTTTTTACCCTCTCTTTTTTAACATACACGCAACGCCTACTCGGGACTACGTTATCTTTATGCGTTCCATCTCTCAAAATAACCATAACAATAACCATTACTATTAATAAAAGCGCGCGTAGAAACAATAACAGTAAAGACGAGAGCTAATAAAAGCAATGATAGTAATACAGACAAAAATTATATCAACTGCACACACAGGATGAAAGGTTTACAATGGCCACGACCGACAGAGGCTTTGTTCGTGTCAATAATAGTGTGCAGGACTCTGCCCCTCCGCCCCCAATCTTCCTCACTCTTCCTTTACATATATTTCTCTCTCTCTTTCTCTCTCTTACACACACTACACACTACACACTACACACACAGAGGATGAAAAAAACACCGACCGAAATAAATGAAAGAATTGTAAAGTATAAAACAACAAAACATCACAAGGCAAGTAATATAAGCGAGATAAATAAATTAAAATAAAATAAAATAAAAAACAAAGACAAAAAACAACAACAAAGAGAGCTTCTAAAATTCGGTCAAAACGAGAATCAAATTACACTCGCCTATCTTTTTTTTCTTTCTCTCTCTTTCTTTCTTTTTTTGAAAATGATAATGACACAAAAAAAAAAGAAAAAAAAAAAAAAAAAAGATATTGAGAGACGCTAACCTTTTCAACGTCAAGATTCTTGCACTGTTCAACACTATCTTGCCTCAGCCTGTTTGCTCAATTCTTCTTCCCCGTATTTTTTTCTCGCAACAGCGGCACTGCTTGCTCGAATTGCAAGTCTAACGGCATGCATTTTTCGTGTTTTATTTCCACATTGCAAACCTTTGTTTTCTCTTTCTCTCTTTCTCTCTCCTCATTTCATTTTCATGTAAGCTGGAAGGCTGATAAAATGAACTCGCTAAGAAGTGCATACTCAAACAATAGCAGAGACAGACACACGCACACGCACACGCACACAGGAGGAAAAGGAGGAAGAAGGAGGAAGAAGGAGGAAAAGGAGGAAGAAGGAGGAAAAGGAGGAAGGAGGAAAAGGAGGAAGAAGGAGGAAAAGGAGGAAGAAGGAGGAAAAGGAGGAAGAAGGAGGAAAAGGAGGAAGAAGGAGGAAAAGGAGGAAGAAGGAGGAAAAGGAGGAAGAAGGAGGAAAAGGAGGAAGAAGGAGGAAAAGGAGGAAAAAGGAGGAAGAAGGAGGAAAAGGAGGAAGAAGGAGGAAAAGGAGGAAGAAGGAGGAAGAAGGAGGAAGAAGGAGGAAGGAGGAAAAGGAGGAAGAAGGAGGAAAAGGAGGAAGAAGGAGGAAGAAGGAGGAAAAGGAGGAAGAAGGAGGAAAAGGAGGAAGAAGGAGGAAAAGGAGGAAGAAGGAGGAAAAGGAGGAAGAAGGAGGAAAAGGAGGAAGAAGGAGGAAAAGGAGGAAGAAGGAGGAAAAGGAGGAAGAGGAGGAAAAGGAGGAAGGGAGGAAAAGGAGGAAGAAGGAGGAAAAGGAGGAAGAAGGAGGAAGAAGGAGGAAGAAGGAGGAAAAGGAGGAAGAGGAGAAGAGGAAAAGGAGGAAGAAGAGGAAAAGGAGGAAGAAGAGGAAAAGGAGGAAGAAGGAGGAAAAGGAGGAAGAAGGAGGAAAAGGAGGAAGAAGGAGGAAAAGGAGGAAGAAGGAGGAAAAGGAGGAAGAAGGAGGAAAAGGAGGAAGAAGAGGAAAAGGAGGAAGAAGGAGGAAAAGGAGGAAGAAGGAGGAAAAGGAGGAAGAAGGAGGAAAAGGAGGAGAAGGAGGAAAGGAGGAAGAAGGAGGAAAAGGAGGAAGAAGGAGGAAAAGGAGGAAGAAGGAGGAAAAGGAGGAAGGAGGAAAAGGAAGAAGGAGGAAAAGGAAGAAGGAGGAAAAGGAGGAAGAAGGAGGAAAAGGAGGAAGAAGGAGGAAAAGAGGAAGAAGGAGGAAAAGGAGGAAGAAGGAGGAAAAGGAGGAAGAAGGAGGAAAAGGAGGAAGAAGGAGGAAAAGGAGGAAGAAGGAGGAAAAGGAGGAAGAAGAGGAAAAGGAGGAAGAAGGAGGAAAAGGAGGAAGAAGGAGGAAAAGGAGGAAGAAGAGGAAAAGGAGGAAGAAGAGGAAAAGGAGGAAGAAGAGGAAAAGGAGGAAGAAGGGGAAAAGGAGGAAGAAGAGGAAAAGGAGGAAGAAGAGGAAAAGGAGGAAGAAGAGGAAAGGAGGAAGAGGAGGAAAAGGAGGAAGAAGAGGAAAAGGAGGAAGAAGAGGAAAAGGAGGAAGAAGAGGAAAAGGAGGAAAAGGAGGAAGAAGAGGAAAAGGAGGAAGAAGAGGAAAAGAGGAAAAGGAGGAAGAAGAGGAAAAGGAGGAAGAAGAGGAAAAGGAGGAAGAAGAGGAAAAGGAGGAAAAGAGGAAAAGGAGGAAGAAGAGGAAAAGGAAGAAGAGGAAAAGGAGGAAGAGGAGGAAAAGGAGGAAGAAGAGGAAAAGGAGCAGGAAGTAGACAATCAAAAAACAATGCAATCTGATACCAAGGTAATACAGTAAACAACGGTATCGACAACAAAAGCCACACTAATAATGATGATAACAAACAACTCTCATAAAACCATTACAAGTAACCACTACCACCGCCGCTAGGGCAAGCAAGCACACTATTTGCAATCTCCTCTTAATTCCCGACCGTATGGCGAGAAACCGAAACAGCTGATCGAAGTTATCGATGAATAAATATACGCACTGACATACATACATACATTAAAAAACACGTGCATAAATACAACCACATATATTCATACATACAACCCCACACACACATACATGCATACAACCACACACACACATACATGCATACAACCACACACACACATACATGCATACAACCACACACACACAACATACATACATAAAACCACACACACACACACACACATACATACAACCACACACACACACAAATACATATAACCACACACACACATACATACAACCACACACAGACATACATACAACCACACACACACACACATACATACAACACACACACACACATACATACAACCACACACACACATACATACAACCACACACACACATACATACAACCACACACACACATACATACAACCACACACACACATACATACAACCACACACACACATACATACAACCACACACACACAACATACATACATGGATACAAACATATATACAACCACGAACATACATACACGTACAAAAGTAGCTACGATTCACATTGCACCGTCAAGGTCAGAAACCCGTGAAATAACACGAGAAAGGGGGCGAGAGGGAAGGGATGAGGGGGAATAGGGGAGAGAGAGGAAGTGGGAAGAGAGGAGGAGGGGCGAGAGGGAAGAAAGGAGGAGGGGCGAGAGGGAAGAGAGGAGGAGGGGCGAGAGGGAAGAGAGGAGGAGGGGCGAGAGGGAAGAGAGGAGGAGGGGCGAGAGGGAAGAGAGGAGGAGGGGCGAGAGGGAAGAGAGGAGGAGGGGCGAGAGGGAAGAGAGGAGAAGGGGGAGAAGGGGGAGAAGGGGAGGAAGGGGGAGAAGGGGGGAAGGGGGAGAAGGGGGGGAAGGGGGAGAAGGGGGGGAAGGGGGGAAGTAGAGGGGAGGAAGGGGGCGAATGAGGGAGAAGGGGAAGAAAAAGAATGGGGAAAAGGAATAGGAGGGAGGAGAGGAAGATGTGGAAGAAGTGGAGAAAGGAGAGAAAGGAGGGCGGAGAAGGTGAGAGAGAAGTAGAAAGAGAGAGGACAAAGGAGGAAAAGAAGAGTAACCGAGTCGGGTTCCCCTTGTTAAACGCAATATCCTTCAGAGACCTCGGTAAGATGCGAACCTTAAAAGGGAAAAGATAAACAATGTGGAGGCGTAGAAATAGCAAAGAGGAGGGAGGGTAGAATGTGAAATGGATGGATGGATGGATGAATGAATGAACGAATGAATGAATGAATGAATGAATGAATGAATGAATGAATGAATGAATGAATGAATGAATGAATGAATGAATGAATGAATGAATGAATGAATGGATGAATGAATGAATGGATGAATGAGAGAGAGAAGAGGATGAGAAAAAAAAAGAGAGAGAGAGAGAGAGAGAGGAAGAGGAAGAAGAAAAGAGGGAAAGGGAGAGACAAAGAGAAAGAAAAAAAAAGAGAGGGAGAGGGAACGAGCGAGAGGGAGAGTACTAACGACACCCAAATTTGAAAACGTAAACACACACGTGCAGGTGGGGCGAAGGCGGGGGGGGGGGCTTCGTGGGTGATGAAAGGCTGCAACACACAGGATTAATCTAATCACATTAATGAATCATTAATTTCCACCTCAACCCTACGCACAGCGCCCAAATGCATCGGATCCTAAAGCCAACTCTCGCGCATTCCTTTCCTTCGTTGATGCATTACCCTCCCCCCCCATATACCCACTCCTATCTCTTTTCCTCCCATGCCCTTGAAAGCGAAACCAATGTCCTCTCCTATCCCATCCACTCGCCTATCCCTATTCCTTCTCTTCCCATCCACTCCCCTGTCCCTATTCCTTCTCTTCCCATCCATTCGCCTATCCCCATTCCTTCTCTTCCCATCCACTCGCCTATCCCCATTCCTTCTCTTCCCATCCACTCCCCTATCCCTATTCCCTCTCTCTCCATCCGCTCTCCTATCACGATACTGATACCATCTCTCATATACCTCCCTCCCCCCCATACCCATACCATCTCTCCCACCCCACCCCCTCCTACCCCCACCTCACCCCACCCTCCTCTTACTACACCCACTCGATTCCCGTCATAACACGCCTAAAGCGACGCTCTGGCTCTGAGGGCTAAAACACTCCGACCGCAAAGGCCTAAAGATGATTGCCATACCGACGCTGGCAACATGGCAACTCCCAGCGTGTGATCACCACGGCAACAGGAGCAGCAGAATCCTTACAACGAAGAGGCCTAAGGGAAGGACAAAGAGGCCTATGGTAACGACGAAATACTATAATACTCGTACCACAAAGACCACCACATAAGCCTCCACGACACAAATACAACAAGCAGCGTACCCCCCCCCCCCCCCCCCGTATTTTCAACGCGATTACAACAAGGACCCGACTTGTACAACAACTTCACAACACGCATAACACAACACACAGCCCCATTACAGCTTCACAGCGCTACTAATAACACCACTACGACTACACGAACGCGAAGGCGAGATGTAATACGCCCTAATTGTCTCCCTCCCCCTCCCTCTCCCCCTACTCCCCCTCCCCCTACTCCCCCTCCCCCACCCACCCCGCTTTTCACAGACAAAGACGTCTCAAGTGTAATTATGCTTTCGGTGGAAACCCTCTTAACATCCTGCCTGCTTCGAACACTCGCCGGGTTTCACGCTGGGAGAGAGAGAAGGTTTCGAATTGGATTGGCTCAGTACCTCAGGCAAAAGATTGGCGTTTTTGTTTTGCGCTTTGAAGGAGCGCTCGGGAGAGTGTTCTTTGCGCCTGCGACGGCCTGCCTCACTTTCTGTAATGATTTGTTTCTGACAATGTGCAGTATACAAGTGTGTGTATGTGTGTGTATGTGTGTGTATTGTGTGTGTGTGTATGTGTGTGTATGTGTGTGTATGTGTGTGTGTATGTGTGTATGTGTGTGTATGTGTGTGTGTATGTGTGTGTTGTGTGTGTGTATGTGTGTGTGTGTGTGTGTGTGTGTGTGTGTGTGTGTGTGTGTGTGTGTGTGTGTGTGTGTGTGTGTGTGTGTGTGTGTGTGTGTGTGTACTCGTATCTGCACATCATAATATATACATATATAAATATATGGACACAGATATAGAGACCGAATACAGCAAATCAAAGTGTCAAGAAAACAATATAGTGAAACTCGGGTTTCAGCCGTAGACTCCCCGCGT